>NC_056735.1:87744864-88044864 GCF_019279795.1 Protopterus annectens
TTTGCGAATTCCCGCTTATTTCTGTGATTACTGTTTGAGTGTGTGATACTTTCTACTTTCTCCAACTTTCTAGGTCTGTTTCAGTTAGAAGACTGTATCTCTTCCTTACCCAGGGGTATGCCCGTTTAAATTAGAGGACCTAGTCCTCTTGGTGTCTTTTCCTTCCTGCAAGGTTAGGCCCGTTTAAATTAGAGGACCTAGTCCTCTTTCTTCTTCTTCTGTGTGCGTGTGTCCTCCACTGCTGAATGTCTAAAGAGAGTAAGGATCATAAACCATCCAGCTTTAAGAAATCTATCAAGTGCTCTCAAAAAATGTCTGACAGATGGTCATGGTAACTGCGTTTACAGTTTAGGGGCCATCCATTTACAGGAGACCTGTTTATTTTGCCATGCTTTCAGTCCTAGGGCGTTGCAGGAAAGGAAGAACAAGCTCATCCTAAAAGGTCGTCTTAAATCTTCCTTTGAGGAAGATTTGTCTAGTTCCTCATTTTCAAAATCGACTAAGGGAAAGTCAAAATCTTCTAAGAGGCCCTCCCCGGCACCGGCTGGTGTCTCGGAGCCACCTCTTAAAATTTCAAAATCAGAGAAGTCCACTGTCTCATCGGTTCCACAGACATCGGGGCCGACTGAGAGCAGTATTGTTATTGCAGGGTCGGTTGCAAGTATTTCGGAGCGGACTACTGAGACTGTTTCTCGGAGTTGGTGTATGGACCCTCTACCGGCCTCCTTGTTGAAGTCTCCTACACCTCAGAGATCCCGATCTCCTACTCTGTCATCCAGGTCTTCCAGGAGTTTATCGGAAGAAGATGTGGAGAGGTTAGTGCTGAGACTTTTGAAGTCGTCTGCTTTGCCTAAATTGTTGTTGGCTCCGACCCAGTCGGTTCCGGAGCCACTCTAGTCTGTTCAACTTTCTGTGATCATTCCTCCTCCGAGCCATGCTGGTCTTTCGGAGCCGGAGTGCTTGGTACCACTGGTGGAACCTTTTTGCTCTAGCTCCCCTTGTGGCTGTTTCAGAGCAGAGTTCTGCTTTGACACTTGGTGCCCTCTGTAGTGTCTAGGGGTCGAAGTTCTCCGGTCGGCCCTGACAGGGATGCTTGGAACCGAACTTCTTTGGTTCAGTCTCTTCCTCTTGGCTAGGGTAATAGCTCCTACCAGAGGTACCAGCACTCTTCCCCCTAAAGCACCTACTTCTGTCTCTGCTCCTACTCCCTCTGGAGACAGCAGAAGCCCTCAGCCTCTATAGCCACTGGCTGGTGGCCCCCACTCTTCCGAGACCTCCCCGGACTGTACTGAGGAGCCCCCATGGAAGAGGACTTGTAAGAGGAAGCATGTCGACTCCCAGGATGTCTTTGGCATCTGACACTGACCGCGAGGAGTCTGAAGGGTCCCCCAAGTCATTCTCTGACTCCTTCATAGACATCCTGGAAATCCTTAAACAGAGGTCTGGCTGGCCCACTTTTACCCCTTCTGATGAGTCTGTGTACCTCAAGGCTTTTGGGTCTCAACCTTTTGCCTCTTGGGTGTCTCCACCCTTCAAACTGATGGATTTAGTTAGTCGAAAGGTGTGGGATACTCCTGATGCCATGGAGCCAGTCCCCAGGAGATGGAACAAGTTTCTTTCTGCCCTCCAGGAAAAGATTTTTTGTCTAAAGGTGTTCCTGTAGATGCCATGGTGGTGGCGGCGGCCACTAAGAAGGAGCTAGCTGAGACTTCTGTTCATTCACCGAATGAGTCTCTAATGATGGACAGATATGGGAAGAGCATCCTTTCTTCAGTGGCATTTACCCTTAGATAGCTGAATTACCTTACTTTATGAGGCTTCAGAGAGATCTCGTTAAAAAGTTAGGAGACTCTTTACAAGGTACATGTACTGAGGGAGTCCCTGACGAGGTTTCTGCCTAGTTGTCCACCTTGAACTCTATCGTCAACTCTTCCATGCAGCTTATTTCGTATGCAGCTGATGGAGCGAGTAGAGCAGCAGGTTCAGGAATTTCCCTAAGGTGTCATTCCTGGATACGGTTGTTTAAGTTTGCAGAACCATTTAAGTCTACCTTTACCAACGCCCCCTTCGGTTCCTCATTGTTTGGATCCAAGGTAAAGGACGCTCTCACCCGGTGCGAGCAAGAAGGAAAAATACTCTCTGCCATGGGAGTAAGTTTTACTGTTCTCTCTAGACCATACCCTAAGGGTCAGAGGGGTCGGAAGATGTGGTTCAAGAAGTCCCAGAGGTTTTTCCAGGAGGCACAGGGTGACTCCTCCTTCAGAGGCAGAGGAGGAGAAAATGGTAGACATTGCCCTAGAGGCAGGGGCGGTCCGCAAAACCAGGGAGGTCTCTATTCCTTTTGGGGCCGGCCTTACCAGCGCTCCTGATGTGGGGTCTGACTGTGCTTCTCTGGGAACCGGTCTGGGGTTGCATTTCTTTGTACTCACTTGTCTTGAGTGATACTTGGCCAGGCTTCTGGATACAAAGAATTATTACCAGAGGTTGTCATCCTTTTGTTCCCAAGAAGATCCCGGATGTTAAACCCAATCACAGAGATCAAGCAACTGTGGAGGTCAACAAGTTGCTGTCGGAGTCATCCAACCTGTCCCAGCAGAACAAATAGGATCCGGAACTTACTCCAGATTCTTTTTAGTGCCAAAACGTACAGGTGACTGGAGGCCCATTCTAGACCTCAGCAGATTTGAACGAATCAGTGAAAGACAAGTTCCGGATGGTAACACTGCAGTCTATACTCCCGTTGTTAGGGAAAGATAATTGGATGTGCTCAATAGATCTCTAAGACGCCTACTACCACATAAAAATGGACAGGGCGTCAAGGAGTCATCTACACTTCCAGCTTGAAGCCAGTCATTACCAGTTCCGCGCTCTGCCCTTTGATCTCACCACAGTCCCCAGGGTGTTCACCAAATGTATGGCAGTAGTGACAGCTCACCTGAGGCGTCGAGGATTCCAGGTGTTTCCGTGTTTGGATGACTGGCTCCTGACCGCCCCCACCAGGCATCTACTCCTTCAGAACAGGGACACTACTATTCGGCTTTGTGCCCAGTTGGGAATTTATATAAATTAGGAAAAATCTGCCTTATTGCCCTCTCAATGTGTGATTTTTTTTTTTTTTTTTTTTTTTTTTTATAGGCTTAGAGATAGACACAGTAAACATGGTGACTCGTCTTCCTGCCGAAAGGGCACAGAACCTGGTTCTTCAGTTTCTGCTTCGTCTCCCCTTACAAAAGGTCAAAGCCAAGATTATTCTGCAGCTCCTAGGGACCATGGCTTCCACCATACTGTTAGTGCCACTAGCCAGGTTACACATGAGAATTCTTCAGTGGCTTCTGTCATCCCAATGGTCCTTTCAGCACCTTCCATTATCCCATCACATTCTGCTGACAGAATCTTGCAAGAAAGACCTCAATTGGTGGACATTGCCCAATCAGTTGACTTTGGGTGCTTCATTTGTTCCTCGCCTACCCGTTGCCACTTTGACCACGGATGCCTCACAGATGGGTGGGGGGGCATTGTCTAGGCAGGACTGTCCAAGGCACATGGCAAGATCACGAGGCTCACCTGCATATCAACGTTCTAGAGATGAGGGCGGTGCTCCTGGCGTTGCAAGCACTTCACAACCTTCTTTCTCTGGGGACTATTGCAATACAATTCGACAACATGTCGGTAGTATGGTATATCAACAAACAGGGCAGAACCAGATCTTACCCACTCTGTCGAGAGGCCATGCGAGTTTGGAAATGGACAATATTTTCCCAGCGTTTCTGGTGGCAATGCATATTTCAGGGACGACCAACGTGATAGCTGACAAGCTCAGCCGGGCAATCCTGATGCCTTATGAGTGGTCTCTGAAACTGGAAACAGTGGAACAGATTTTCCGCAGATGGGGGACAGCCTTGCTGCGATCTCTTTGCCAGCCCAATCAGTGCCAAATGCAGCAGCTACTTCTCCCTCACCCCCCCCCCCCTTCCAGGGGAGTCACCGAGAGACACACTTGTTCACAATTGGCCCCTGGGTCTCCTGTATGCTTTTCCTCCCTCTCCTCTCATTCCCAAGGTTGTTCAGAAAGCGAAACGGCTGGGAAGCAAACTGATTCTCATTGCTCCTTACTGGCTTCATCAGGTTTGGTTCCCCTTCCTCGGGCCTCTTCTCCTGGACAGTCCTTGGATTCTGGACCCAGTTCCAGACCTGTTGACTTGCATGTCAGGTTTGCTTCACCCCTCTTTACACACCCTCAGTTTAACAGCGTGGCTGCTCCAGTTCCATCCCTAGTCCGGCTTCAGGACTTCTCGCCTTCCATGACTCCTATCCTTACATCTTCTCGTAAACCTTCCACTAGGAGACTATATTCCAGTAAATGGAGATGATTCTCTCTTTGGGTGGAGAAAATGGATGTTGACCCTACACTGCCTCCATTTCAGTGTTTTTGGAATTTCTTTCTGAGCTTTTTCACCAAGGATCTACGGCTGCCACTGTCAGAGTTCAATAGGCAGCAATTTCAAATTTTTATCTAGGTTTTCCAGATTCTAACTTGATGTCACAAGCTGTGCAAAACCTTCCTTAAAGGTGCCACTTTAAGACCCCCTCTTCAAGAACCTGTGGCCTCATGGGATTTTAAATTTTGCATTATCTAAATTAACATCTCCGCCCTTTGAGCCTTCTCATTCATCCTCTTTGAAATTTTTTTCTTGAAAGACGTTTTTGGTGGCTATCATGTCAGCCAGATGGGTGTCATAGTTGCAAGCATTGTCTATTAAAACCGCCTTATCTGATTTTTCACAAAGACAAGGGTGTCCCTTTGTACTAATCCCTCCTTTGTTCCCAAGGTCTGTTCCCATGTTACTTTGAAGCAATCCATAGAACTTCTGGTCTTCTTTCCAAATCACTCCATTGCAGCTGAGTATAGGTTTCACCAGCTGGATGTCCATAGACAATTAAGTTTTTTTATTTGCACCGGACTAAAGACATGAGAAAATCAAATCAATTAATCAGTTCCTTTTCCGAATCCAGGTTGGGCTTACCAGTTTCCAAAGTGACGCTCTCAAATTGGATTTCTAGCTGTATAGCTTATGTTTTCAATTCTGAGAGTAGACCTTTACCCTTCAAAATCAGGGCTCACTCTACCAGATCTCAGCCTACCTCTGTAGCCTTTCAAGCCAGGGTCCCACTTGATAACATTTGTGCAGCAGCTACGTGGGCTACCCCTCACACTTTTATTACTCATTGCAAATTGGATTTAACCTCCAGGAGTAGAGCATCCTTTTGTTCCACGGTACTCGGGAGTATTTTTCCTTGAGCCAACCAAGAATAAGGCGCTAGGGACACTGTCCCATATGTAAGAATGAAGGCGAGATAGGACTACAGAACATAAAGAAGTTATGTACTCACCATAACGTTCCATGTTTGTAGTCAATCTCACCCTTCATTCTTATGAACCTGCCCTCCTGCCCCCATCCTGGAAGTACCTGGAGACGGAAAAAAGTTAATTTCATTATTTATGGAGACATTTTAGTATTGGCTTCTTTTTGTATGTTGTTATTTCGAGTAGTTAGCAGCAAACAAGATCTGGAGATTGTATTGGTGCACCATGGGTTACCTACCTAGCCACGAGACCACCAGAAGTCTTCCAGCTTGTAAATAGGCCGAGTCTGAGCCGAGGATTGGCTCTGATCCCCATATGTAAGAATTAAGGGTGAGATGGACTACAGACATGGAACGTTATGGTGAGTACATAACTTCTTTTTTTATGCCAGCCAAATGGGGCAGACCTGTCTGTAAGCAAGTATTGTGTACATAGCTAGCAGACTGTATCCTCTCCTTATGATAAGCATGGATATGACCTGTTGCAGCCCATTCTAATAAGGAGCACCCACCATGACAACCTGTAAGGACGTATTGCTTCAGACAGTATATGTGAGTCTGCTACCTGAACTGCAGTGCACACCTATTGCAAATATTTCAAGGTGAATCTTCAATCTGGGAGCAGGTAAGGCTTTGCCACAGCTGTTCTGCAAGATGAAGTTTGAGCTCCTGCTTTTGTAACTCTCCCTTGGGTCACAAGTTATATTACAGCAATGATTCCATGTGATGCACTGTACATGTGTGAGAGTATACTCCTAAAAGCAGATGTCTAAGTACAGTCGCTGCTGCATTATCTACCAATTGTTTGCCTTTTGAGGGCAAGGGAGTTGGAAGAGGCAAGGCTTTTGATGCAAAAAAAAGATTTTATATATATATATATATATATATATATATATACATATATATATATATATATATATATATATATATATATATATATATATATATATATATGTATATATGTATATACACACACACACACATATATATACATATATATATATATATATATATATATATATATATATATATATATATTTATAAATGTACAGTGGATATAAAAAGTGTACACACCCCTGTTAAAATGCCAGGTTTTTGTGATATGAAAAATGAGACCACAATAAATCATTTCAAAACTTTTCCCACCTTTAATGTGACCTATAACCTGTACAGTTCAGTTGAAAAACAATCTGTTAAGGGAAAAAATATAAAAAGCGTACAATAAGCTGGTTGCATAAGTGTGCACACCCTTGAACTATTACTTTGTTGAAGCACCTTTTGATTTAATTAGAGCATTCAGTCTTCTTGGGTAGGAGTCGTCAGCATGGCACATCTTGACTTGGCAATATTTGCCCACTCTTCCTTGCAAAAGCACTCCAAATCTGTCAGATTGCCAGGGCATCTCTTTGCACAGCCGTCTTCAGGTCACCCCACAGATTTTCTATTGTGTTTAGGTCTGGGCTGTTGCTGGGCCATTCCAAAACTTTAATTTTCTTCTGGTTCATAGGTAGGTACTAGGCTATCGGCCCTAGGGCCCATACAAGCCTAGCCAAAAAATGTACCCTGGCTTTCGCCACCCAAGAAAATTATTTTCCTGTGCCCCTGTCGAGCAGAGCCACAGAAGTGATCCCTGGGGTGAATTTCCCATTTCCCATCCAATCATCAAGATTTTTCTTGAGTGCTAATGAGGAGCTCTGTTTGACATAGGTAGTCTGTTCCAGAGTATGGGAAGTCTCTGGGACAGGAATCTATCCCTCCAGCATGTTCTGTTTATTGTGGTGACAAGGTTAAGGTCCCTAGAGCGTGTAGCTCGGAGGGATTGGAATTTCTTTAAGTGGAGCATGTCCAACAGCTCTGGGTTTGACATAGCTTTGTATGTTAGGCAGAGATCGCCCCTGAGTAGGCGATATGCGATGGAGTAAAGCTGTAGCTTTTTGAGACGGTCTGCATAGGGCATCTGTTTGAGGCCAGTAATCGTCTTTGTGAGGTATTTCTGTGGTCTTTCCAGTTGTTGTAGATGTCTTGTGAGGTACATACCAAAAGGGGCGTTGTACTCTATAATGGGTCTAATGAGTGATGAGTAGAGGGGAACAATGACCTCTTTTTTTCTGGATGAGAATCCTTTTGTGATGAGATGAGCCATGTAGAAGGATTTCCTGACCACTGTGGCGATGTGATTATCAAAGGAGAGACTATTGTCCACCTGCGTCCCAAGGTCTCATCACATTTTCGGCATTAAGTAGACTACCAGCTATGTGGTAATTCATGGGTACAGAGTTTTTACCAAAGGGGATGACAATACACATTTTGGCATTGAGCTTCAGGCCATGGCTTTGACACCAGGTATCTGTCTCAGTGAGGCCCTTTTGTAGTTTGTCCACATCGTTAGGAGTTTCGATTATGGCTCCTAGTTTGCAGTCCTCTGCAAACTTTGTTGGCCAAAGACCTTCTGTGTTGGCCTACACTTCAGAGAAGTAGATACCAAGCAGGAGAGGACCCAGGACTGAACCCTGTGGTACTCCACTTGTCACTGGTCTGATGTCGGATTTGGAATCCGCTACTTTCACAGTGTGGGTTCTGTCTGTGAGCCAGTTGGCAACCCATCTTGTGACATAGGGATTTATACCTAGTTTAGTGAGCTTATCTATAATTCCAGAGTGGGGGATGATGTCGAAAGCCTTGGCGAGATCTAGATAAGCTGTGTGAACCATTTTACTCTCATCTATGGCTTTGGTGACTGCTTCAAAGAAGTCAATCAGGTTTAGGAGACATGATCTGCCTTTTACAAATCCAAACCGAGTAGAGGGTCCAGAGTTTGGAGATTACCAATGTCTTTGTTTGAGTTCCATGATGATACGTTCCATGGCCTTGCAGACCAGGCTAGTCAGGCTAATGGGGCGTTAGTTCCCGGGGTCCGTCGTGGCTCCCCCTTTGTGGAGTGGGATAACTGTCGCTGTGCGCCATTCAGTGGGTACAAAGCCTGAGTTGAGGTTATGATTGAACATTGTGCTTAGGTAGGGTGCCAGTTCATTCTGTAGTTCGTGTAGAACGCAGCCTGGGATATTGTCAGGTCCCATGGATGCTGTGTTCTTGGCTTTGGAGAGTTTTTTTTTTACCTGTGCAGCCATGATTATAGGAACTTTGCATTCTGCCAGTATAAAGATGGGCCCTCTAGGGAGTGGGAGGTGGGTAAAGTTAGCACTGAACCTATCTGCTAGGATGTAACCAAACGATACTAGAAAAAATAGAAAAAAACACACCAAACAGCCAATACTTAGCAGCAATAATCTCCTTTATCTCCACAGGACCTGGTACCTCGGCATTTCGCCTTCAATGGATCACCGAGGTACCAGGTCCTGTGGAGATAAAGGAGATTATTGCTGCTAAGTATTGGCTGTTTGGTGTGTTTTTTTCTATCTGCTAGGATGTTGGCAATATCAGTTGGTTCTGTATATTTAGTGTCATTGTGCTGTAACTCAGAGCAGATCTGAGTGTTCCCATTTACATTCTTGACATAGCTATAGAATGCTTTGTGGTTGTCTTTAGAGTCCGTGGCAATTTTTTCTTAACTAGCTTTGGAGGATTTTATGAGGGATCTCAGCTTCTTACTGAGGTTGACCAGGGAGTTCCTCCAGTCATGGGATTTTACTCTTTTTTGCAACAGTTTATTTCTTCTGTTGTAGAGTTTGTTTATGGCAGAGGACCACCATATTGGCTTCCTTTTTTGGAGGATAACATCTTGGTTCTATTAGGGATAGCATGATCCATGCACTCGTGTAAGTGCTTATAAAGTGCATTTGTGTAGGATTCGGCAGTCATACCTCTATTGTCCGTCTGCATGGGTGTCATGAAGTTTGCCACTTCTGTCTTAAGAAGTGTGAAGTTGGCTTTTGAGAAGTTTTTTACGATGGTTTCCCTAATTGGGGCTGGGGGTGGGATGTGGATGTCTAGGCTGATAAGCTTGTGGTCAGATCTGACCAACGAGGAATTGACCTCTGGTGTGGAACACCGGTTTCCCATGTTGGTAATGACCAGGTCTAGGATATTGCTGCCCCTGGTGGGGTGTGAATAAGTTGATCCAAGGCGTTGGAATTTATGAATTCTAGAAAACGTTGAGCAAAAGAGTTGGTACATGAGTAGTTTTCCCAATTAATGGTGGGGTAGTTGAAATCGCCCATTATTAGGGTGTTGGGTTGTACCCTAATACTTTCCAGTGTATCAAGAAATGAGGAGTGTGAATCCTGGGGCATGGTGAGGGGTCTGTAGAAAGCTACAATTTGGATTGCGGTCTTGCCCAGAGTTAGTTGCACTTGGATAATCTCGGATGCATTATGCTGTGCAACTAGCCTGGAGGTGTGGATATAATTAATGAATATGGACACGCCTCTGCCTTTAGTGCTTCTTTCTGGGTTAGGTGGCCGAAAGGTGTGGTATGAATTGAAGCCTGGTAATGCAGGGGTGCTCTCTGGAGCTTTGAACCAGGTCTCTGTCACTGCACAGATGTCTATGTTCTCCATTTTAAGGAGTGCCTCGAGTGAGTGCATTTTGAGGTTTAGACTTCTAGCATTGAGTAGCATTACCCTCAGATTTTGCTTGCTTGTACCTGTTACGGTGGTGAATTTGTCATTTGAACCTTGCCTAAAAACGGCACTATAGGGGTGGCAAGAGTCTTGGCCAGTATCCGGAATCCTAAGGGCGACAGGTGCAGGCCATCTCTGGCAAAGCATCGTGGACTGTCAATCATGTCGTCCCAGGCAGACAAATAGTGGATCCCCTTAGAATGACACCAGAAGCTTAGCCAATTGTTGAAGTCGATCATTTTGTCTTTGTACTGTGGTATCCTTCTGGGTGATGGCAGGATGCTACTCAGCGTTAGGGTCATACCTGCCTGGGATACAAGATCAGAGAGCTCCTCCATGTCTCTCTTCATGTAGTCCAGGGAGGTACGTCTCGGGTCATTTACACCAACATGGACAATGACAGTGTCATATTTGCACTTATTGTGGAGTGACCTGAAGTCCTTTTGTTGATTTGGACATATGTTTGGGGTCATTGTCGTGTTGAAAGGTGAAATTCCTCTTCATCTAATGCTTTCTAGCAGAAGCCTGAAGGTTTTGGGCCAAAAGTGACTGGTATTTGAAACTGCTCATAATTCCCTCCACCTTGACAAAAGCCTCAGTTCCAGCTGAAGAAAAGCAACTCCAAAGCATGATACTGCCACCACCATGCTTCACTGTGGGGATGGTGTTCTTTTGGTGATGCAAAGTGTTTTTGCTCCAACCGTACCTTTTGGAATTGTGGCCAGAAAGTTCAACCTTGGTCTCCTCCGACCATAACACATTTTCCCCACATGCTTATGGGGGAGAGACTATGTATTGTTTTGCAAATTTTAGCTGGGCCTGGATGTTTTTCTGTGTAAGAAAAGGCTTCCGTCGTGCAACCCTACCTTATAGGCCAGACATTTGGAGAATACGGGAGATTTGTCATATGTAGTACACAACCAGTACTTGACAGAAATTCCTGCAGCTCCTTCAGTGTTGCTGTTGGTCTCTTGGCAGCCTCCCTGAAAGTTTTTGTCTTGTCTTTTCATCAATTTTGGAGGGACAACCAGTTTTTTGCAGCGTCAACCGGAGTTCCGCTGTGGCGACCCCTAACTGGGAAAAGCCGAAAGAAGAACTGTTGTCCCATATTTTCTTCACTTTTTTGATGATTGACTGTCCTCACTGTGTTCCATGGTATATCCAGTGCTGTGGAAATTTTTTTGTACCCTTTTCCTGACTGATACCTTTCAACAATGAGATCCCTTTGATGCTTTGTAAGCTCTCTGTGAAGCATGGCTTTAGCTGTAGCAGGCAACTGAGTAAATGTCAGGAAAATCCTACTAGGACAGCTGAACTTTATTTGGGGTTAATCAGAGTCTCTTTAATTGATGGCAGGTGAGTACCCAAGACAGTGGAATCCTGTAATTAATACTTTGTTGAAGCACCTTTTGCTTTAGCTTAAGGGTGTGTACACTTATGCAACTAGCTTATTGTACATTTTTTATTGTTTATATTTTCTCCCCAACAGATTTTGTTTTTCAGTTGAATTGTACATGTTACAGGTCACATTAAAGGTGGGAAAAGTTTTGAAATGATTTATTGTGGTCTCATTTTTTTATATCATAAAAACCTGGCATTTTAACAGGGGTGTGTACACTTTTCATATCCATTGTATATCTCATGGGTTCCAGTACACCTCATTTTATAGTCTTTGCCTGCAGTCTTTGTGCATTTTTGGGACTTCCTTTATTTTGCCTAGTAAGTTATGCTTTGTACCTGTTTCCCATCTGATGATGATCCAGCCCTTCATGTTTCTGTTCCTTATTTACATTGTTCTGTACTGAATTTTGGCTCACACACCATGTATTGGTCTTGCAGATTATCTAGATGCTTTTTTGTAGTTTCTTTTGTGTAGTGGTTTCCTTGTTCCCCTTCACTGCCTTCCACTGAGAGTCACAGCCATGGGACTGAACTCTGCTTTAATCTTCTCAGCTTTATATCTAACCAGAGTCTTTGGCCATGGAGGGTATGGTTGAGTAATATACATTATGTCTGAAATAGTAATGTCACCTTATAGGCTCTGGACTTTGGTATGAATTAACTTAAAAGATGCCACCTTCTCCACAGCCTGAGCAAGCTGGTTTTCTTTTAATTGTTTTATACATTGTAAGCTTTCTGCTGAACAGTAAACCGATCTCCTGAGCAATTCAGGCCAGCAAATATAAAGTCTAATATAGGCAAGCTGATGATGTAATGGCTGTCATTCTATTCGTTTCTGGATACGTTGCATGCTTGGTAGCAACAAATCGTTAGTGTTAGAAGTATTTGGAAGCCAAGTACTAGAAACTACCATGTTTTGTTTGCAGATGTTATTGATCTGACAGGGGATGATAAGGATGACCTGCAACGAGCCATTGCTCTGAGTCTCGAGGAATCTAATCGCACATACAGAGAGACTGGTATCACTGATGAGGATGAAGCCATAAGCAGGTGAGAGTATATGTCATTGTTTGACGATGCATAACCCAATCAGCAGCAAAAAAATGTCATTGTTTTGCAAAGAGCTATAGTCATTTCAAATGTGCATTTGTTTAGGTCTGATGAGAGGAGGTCCATCTTTGGTAACCTTTAGGGCTTGATGCTGCTGATAATAGGACTGCTCAGCAGAGAGCTTTTCCTGGCTGCCTAGATCTTTCCTACTCCCAACTGAATTTGCAGCACAGCAAAGCAGGAAGTGGGGAGAGAGGAAATAATGCATTATGGAAAAACTGCCTCAGTTTAAATTTGAAGAATAAGTTTTGATTTGCTCGTACTTGTGACTGTAACTGAGTGTTTATTTTTCAGTTTGCTGTCCTATCCACTAACTGATCCAATTTGCCTGTAGTGCCTCAGTGAAACTTGCATATGCAGGTGTCCCACTGGACTGGATTTTGAGTTCAATGTATGTGTAGAAGGGAAATTCAAACCTTCATGGCTACTAACGCATTTGAGTGCTATAGAAAGGGAACATCAGTTTAACAGTCTGTGGGCTCATCCAGTTTAGCTATATATGGTTTCCAGACTTTCCTTTGTTGATAAGAAGTCATAACTTTTTTCAAGATGAGATTTTTCTCTTGAGTTGTACCTCATATCTCTGGGATGACATTTAGATAATTGCTTGGAGACAGTTTGCCCTATTTACCTGGAATAAGCAGACCATTCTGTTCAGACTGCCCAGATTTTTGTTCTTGTTCAGCAGTCTGTAGTCTGTGCTGTTCAAGCTGCTCCTGCTCATTCTAGGCCTGAGACCCTTTGGTGTTTTTCAGCTACCCCCAACCCCCCCCCCCCCCCCAGTCACAGTGGTGTTGATTACAGTAAAGTGGTAGAATCTCTGTAGTATTTACAGGCCAAGTGGTCTAAAGCAGGCTTCTATTTCCCTTAAGCTTTGGGAGCCAGGGTAGATGTTTAGTGTTTCACTGTTGCAGTCATCACATTTGGGTTATCTGTCTGCAGGTAGCCCTCAATCGGCCTGAATACCAGAGTCTTGAGATTTCTGCGTCAGATGCTGTTTGCCACTTCCATGACGTCAGGTAGTCAGGGGTATAAAACATTGAGCCGACGCCATTACATCAATCTTTTTTGTCGTGTGGTGCGCGAAGCAGAAGCAGTTCGCAAGTGCCGGTCGGCCAACTTATGAAATTTTTGTTTTTCAAGTTTCAGACCCAAAGTCTTTTAAAAGATAAGTACCCTGTTGGGGATCCTTTTTTCTTGCTCTAACCGATGTCAGAAAAAATAAATAATTGTCTTGCCTGTGGAAAGCAAATACCTCACAGAGATTTTCATTCTTACTGCGTCAACTGTTTAAGCCCAGACCATGACGTCTCTCACTGTTGGTTTTGTGCCTTGTTCAACACCCGAACTATTCGTCGTCAGGCTATTTTTGTAGCTAAATTCTTTGCTCACGATGTTCTTTGTGTTTCACTGTTTGCAGTCATCACATTTGCAGTCATCACATTTGGGTTATCTGCTTGCAGGTACCCCTCAGTCGGCCTGATTATTCAAGTCTTGGGTCCTGCGTCGGTTGTTGTCTCATCTTGCATGATGTGAGGTAGTCGGGGGTATAAAGCATGCAGCCGACGCCATTCCATCAGACTTTCTTGCCGTGCGGTGCCTGAAGCAGAAGCAGTTCTCAAGTGCTGGTTGGCCGACTCCTAAAATTTTCGTTTTAGAGTTTCAGATCCGAAGTCTTCAACTAAGCTAATTACCCCGTTGGGGAATCTTTTTCTTGCTCTAAACCGATGTCAGTAAAAGTTAACAATTGTATTTCTTGCGGAAAGTAAATACCTCAAAGATTTTCATTCGTACTGCGTTCCTTGCCTAGACACAGACCACGACTTACCTTGCTGTCAGTTTTGTGCCTTATTCAAACCTCATACTATTAGTCGTCTGTTCATTTTCGCATCTAAATATTTTGGTACTCTGTACAATTATCCAGAAATGGCTTCGGTAAGCCACCCGACTACCGACATTCCAGAAAAAAAAAACGCAAAGATAAAGACAGACCGCATAGGTCCAAAGCTGCCGCCAATGCTTCTCCTAAGCTAGTCGCCAGTTCGCCGGTACTCCGTGAGGTGCTTTCGCAACCCCCGATACCCGCTACTTCATATTCGCAGGCCTCTACTAAGACCCATTCGGAGTCCGGTATGCCGTGAGATGCTTCTTCGACTGTGGAACCTGTGGATGTCTCTACTTTGGATGGGTCCGGAGCCGCTGTGCAGGCACCGGCTTCTGAGGGTGTATTCAGGCCTACTGACTTGCATATTAAACTGATGCCATCTTCTTCAAGGCCTTAAACTTAATCCATGCCCAGAAAACCAACGCCCAGACCACATGGTCAGGCCCCTTTGCCTAAAATACAAATGATAAGAATGGCTGAAGACCTTATTACTCTGAGGGCAAGCCAACCTTCTCCCTCTAAGAGACCTAGAAGTGATTTTCCTTCTGATTCTTCTGATCAGGATTCTGCAATTTCTGTTTTTTCTGATGACCAGGATTTGCCCTTATCTACCTATGAGGATTCTGATGCAATGGTCTCCATTCCCTCTGCTTCCCCTCCAGAGGATTTCCTCTCTTGGTGAAACCTTGCATACTCTTGGGGAGCATTTCCGCTGGGAAAGCCAGGATTACTCTGACTCCAAAAAGAGGCTTAGGGAATTCTTTCTCCTGCCTCAACTCAGGCCTTTAGCTATCTCTCCTATATTGGACATTGTACATGATGCCTTCTCTGAATCTAGCCTGGCCCCTGACACCTTACCTTCTGCTCCCAGAAAACCTGATAGATATTACAGGGTTCCTGATTCTCACAAGTTCCTTTTTAAAAATCCTACTGCGGATCCTGAGACCATTTCACAGGGACCCAAGGGCATTAAGGCCACTACTGCCAAAAATCCTACCCCCTCCGATAGGGATTCCAGGGCGCTGGATAGATGGGGTAAGAAGGTATACACTTCTGCAACCTTGGCCATTAGGGCCTTGAATTGCCAGTTTCATATGTTAAAGTATCAGCAGCATATTATTGGATTGCTTAAACAGAAAATTATATTGATTCCTGACTATGCTGAAAATAAAGAATTAGAGGATTTATTGCATGCTGCTGAACAAGTGGGAAAACAAACTTTGCAATGTGGTTTTGATTCATTAGCGGCATCTTGCAGGGCTGCTGTCACTGGGTCTGTACTTAGAAGGCATGCTTGGCTTAAGGAGCAATCTTTGCCAGGTCATGTTAAAGCTAAATTACTGGATGCTCCCTTAAACCATGACCGCCTGATGTTCCTCGTGTATCATTGTTGCAGTTAATACATTTGGGTAATCTGCTGGCATGTTGCCCTCAGTCGGCCTGAATTCCAAAGTCTTGGGTCTTGCATCGGTTGCTGTCTCCTCTTCCATGACGTCAGGTCGTCAGGGGTATAAAACAGGCAGCCAACGCCACTTTCTTCAGTCTTTCTTGTCACGCAGTGCCCGAAGCAGAAGCATTTCGCAAGTGCCGGTCAGCCGACTACTGAAATATTAGAGTTTCAGAACCGAAGTCTTCACTAAAGCGAAGTACCCCGTTGGGGAAACTTTTTTTTTTTCTTGCTTTTTACCGATGTCAGAAAAAGCTAATAATTGTATTACTTGTGGGAAGCAAATACCTCATAAAGGATTTCCATTTATACTGTATTCCTTGCCTAGGCCCTGATCACAACGTGCCTGGCTGTCGGTTTTGTGCTAGATTTAACCAACACACTATTAAGCGTCCATATATTTTCGCATCAAAGTATTTTGGAAACAGATTTAACTACCCAGAAATGTCGTTGGATAGCAATCCGACTACCGGAGTACATAAAAAATGCAAAGAAAAGGACAGAGAAAGGCAGTCGAGATCCAAAACCGACGGCAAAGCTTCTAAGCCAGTCGCAGGTACTCAGTGAGGCGCTTTCACAACCCCTGATACCTGCTACCCTCGAGTCGCAGGCCTCTACCAACACCCATGTGGAGTCCGGCATGCCTCAAGGTATTGGACCGATGGAAGTATCTCCCTCGGATGGGTCCGGAGCCACTGAGCAGGCACTGGCTTCTGAGGGTGTATTCAGACCTCAACATTTGTATATCAAACCGACGACAGCTGCAAGACCAAAGACAAAAGCAACTTCTAAAACTAAAAAACTGACGCATGAGCCACGTGCACAGGCCTCTATGCCTGAAAAACAGATGATCAGAATGGCTGAAGACCTTATTACCTTGATCAGGGGTACCCATCCCCCTCCTGATAAGAGGCCTAGACAAGACACTGATTATGAATCTTCAGATCAGGTTTCTATTTCTTCTGATTCCTCTTCCAATCGGGGATTATCTATACCTCCCTATGAGGATTCTGATGCTGAGGAGTCTATTCCATCTGCATCTCCTCACTGGATTATTCATTTGGAGAACCTTGCATACTTTGAGGGAGCATTTTCACTGGGAGCGTCAAGACTTCACAGAATCAAAAATGAGGCTCAGGGATTTCCTTCTCCCTCAACACAGGCCTTTAGCCATTCCCCCTGTTTTAAACATTGTGGATGATGTGTTTTCGGAGTCAAGCTTGTCCCCTGACTCCTTACCTCCAGCTCCCAGTAAGCCTGACAGATATTACAGGGTCCCTGACTCACATAAATTTTTATTTAGAAACCTAGCTGTTGATCCTGAAACTATTTTACAGGGTCCAAAGGGAGTTAAGGCCTCAACGGCCAAAAAATCCTATCCCCTCTGACAGAGATTCAAGGGCACTGGACAGATGGGGGGAAAAGCTTTATACATCTGTAACCTTGGCAATCAGGGCCTTAAACTGTCAATTTCATATGCTTAAGTACCAACAACATGTTATGGGATTGCTGAAACAGAAAATGATGTTGATTTCAGAATGTGCAGAAAATAAAGAATTGCAGGAATTCTTGCATGCAGCTGAACAAATTGGAAAGCATACTTTGCAATGTGGTTTTGATTCTTTAGAGGCCTTTTGCAGGACCGTAGTTACTAGATCTGTGATTAGGAGGCATACCTCGTTAAAGGAACAAAATTTGCCTGATCATGTTAAAGCTAAATTGTTAGATGCACCTTTACAGCATGATTCTCTGTTTGGTGTTAAGGCAGAAGAGGCTTTGAAGAAAATGGAAGACCAAGCTAAGTCTATGCAAACTGTTAGACTTCTTACAAGTGCAGCCACCAAGATTCAGTAGACACTGGCGGACCAAAGATTCAGTAGACACTGGCCTACCAAAAATTGGTCCTTTCCTGTGTCAGAGCTCAAAGGGGCAAATCCAGACGCCCTAAGGGTTCCAGATACCAGGCGCAAGATTCGTACAGGTCAAAGCAATGGGGCGCTTCCACCACCAAATCTGGTGGAGATAAAGCGAAAACCTACAGAAAGCAATCCCAATGACTTCCCTCTGCCTACACCAAGCACTTATCTTTTGGCAGCACCCATAGGGGTAAAAATAGCACTTTTTGCTCAAAATTGGCAGTTAACCCAGGACAAGTGGGTACTAAACATCGTGTCACAGGGATACAGATTCCATTTCCACACTCTGCCAATGGCAAATGGTTGGCCAGATCTACCAAAAAAAATCAATGTGCAGAGGCACAGAAACAGGATGATGTCCTTCATGGATGCATCTGCAGTCATAACAAATGGGTTGTCCTGTCGTCAGGCAGCCCTTCGGTCGGCCGGATTCCAAAGTCTGGGTCCGGCTTCGGCTGATGTCGCGCTTCACCCGACGTCATCTCTGCTGGTCTTCGGGTATAAAGGCATCAGCCGACGCCATTTTCCTCAGTCTTTCTTGCCGCGTGGCGCCCAAAGCAGAAGCTGTTCGCAAGTGCCGGTCGGTCAGATCCAGAGATTACTACTACCGAATACTGCAAGACTTCTAAAAGCTAAGTACCCGTTGGGGACTCTTTCTTGCCTCAGCCGATGTCAGAAAAAGTCAATAACTGTTTAACTTGTGGGAAACAAATACCTCATAAAGATTTCCACTCTTACGGTTTGCCTTGCTTAGGCCCAGACCACGACGTAGCAGCCTGTTCGGCCTGTGCTTCCTTCAACCGACGAACGCTTAGGCGTCTGTCGGAGTTTGCTGAACAGTTTTTCGGCTCAGATTTTGTACATTATGCCGCCGGATCCTCCGACTACCCAAATTGTTAAAAACGCAAAGAAAAGACCGACACTCGCGGTCCGCGGTTTCGCCGAAACCACGGTTAAGCAAGCATGAGTGTCTCTGTTTCGGCCGAAACCAAGAAAACTGGTCAATCTTCAGCCGAATCCATGACTACTACTGAGGCTCCTGCTACCTTACCTGAATCAGCCTCAGAAATTTTGCCTACAACTGTGGTTCCTACTGATCTATCAGACACCATCCCCTTGGATAGCTCTACCCCAGCACGTGGTGCTGCTAGGCCTCCTGCAGCCATGTCTATTAAGGCCTTTGCCAGGGCTAAAGCAGCCAAATCAGCTAAATCAGTGCCTGTTAAACCACCCTCACTCAGGCCCACTTCTAGTTCACAAATGCTTACTCTGGCAGAAGATTTAATATCCTTAATTAGGGATCCCAATCTCACCCAGACAGGGCCTCTCAGCCCCCAGAAAAGAGACCTAGAGCAGAGCCCCCCGAGCCTGTGTCCTCTGATGATTCTGCGGATGACTCAGACATTACAGACCAGCCAGGGGCTCCTTTTTCCAATTATGAAGATTCAGATGCTGAAGAATCCATTCCAGCTGCTTCTCCACCAGAGGAATTCTCCTTTGGGGAAACCTTACATGCCATGAGAGAACAATTCCAATGGCAGGGACAAGATTTCTCAGATTCAAGAAAAAGGCTTAGGACTTTTCTGCACCTACCACAACATAGGCCCTTAGCTATACCTCCTGTCCTATCTGTTGTGGACGATGCATTTAATGATGTCTGCACTGCACCTGATTCTTTACCTCCAGCCCCTGCCAAACCAGATAGATTTTACAGGGTGCCAGACACTCATCACCACCTATACAAGGCCCCACTTGCAGACCCCAAAACTATATCCCAGGGGCCTAAGGCAGTAGCCTCGACCACAGCAAAAAACCCTATTCCCACTGAAAGGGAATCCAGGTCCTTAGAGAGATGGGGAAAAAAGTCTACACCTCTGCTACTCTCTCAGCTAGAGCTTTAAACTGTCAGTTTCACATGATCCAATACCAAGAGTTTATGCTTGATCAGTTAATTAAAAAGCTGTCCTCTGATGAATCTTTAGATAAGAAATATGTATTAGAAATGGTGAATAACATCCAACAGGTTAGTAACCATTCTTTAAAATGTGGCTATGATGCACTGGAGGCTTCATTTAGATCAGCCATGACTGGCACAGTGATAAGAAGGCATGCATGGTTGAAAGAACAGGTCTTGCGGATCATGTTAAAGCTAAGCTATTGGATGCTCCTATGGATAAGGCCAGTCTATTTGGGGAACCTGCCCAGCAGGTAATGAAGAAAATGGAAGAGAAGGCAAAATCTGTACAAACAGTTAAAGATTTCCTACAGGTTCAGCCACCAAGGTTTAGCAGGAACTGGCCTGCCAAAAATTGGTCCTTTCCTGACTCCACAAGATCCCAAAGGGGCAGGAACAGACGCTCTAGGGGCAGAAATCAATCCAGAGGAGGTGCCTACAGAGGACGACAGTGGCAAGGCAATAACCGAGGCACAGACACAACCACTGCCACTACAACAGGACAATCTCAGTGACTTGGCTCTAACCCCGCCTACCAGAGAGCAAATAGCAGCACCATTAGGCGGAAAGTTAGCCTTATTCTCGAAAAATTGGCACTATATTACAAAAGACAAGTGGATTTTGCAAACCATAGACCAAGGCTACCGGTTCCACTTCCACACTTTACCAGTAAAAAGAGGAATGCCAAACCTGCCCCCAAATCAAAAAATAGAAGCCCTGCACCAGATAGCAGAATTAATAAAGATGAGAGCTGTGGAAAGGGTGCCAATAACAGAACAGGGCAAAGGATTCTACTCCAGACTATTCCTAGTACCAAGAAAAGAAAAAAACTGGAGACCTATTCTCGACCTGTCCATCCTAAACACATACATCATTGTCCCAAAATTCAAAATGCTGACCCTACAGCAACTTCTTCCCATGCTGGGCAAGGAGTGTTGGCTGGTAACTCTAGATCTCAAGGAGGCATACCTGCACGTCCCCATTCGACCAAATTGCAGAAGATACCTCAGATTTCTTGCAGGATCAGAGCATTATCAATTCTCAGCATTGCCCTTTGGCTTATCTACTGCGCCCAGAGTATTCACAAAATGCCTGGCATCAGTAATCGCTCACTGCAGAGTACAGGGAATTCAAATTTATCCATACCTGGACGACTGCCTGTTACAAGCGGACAACAAAAGCAAGCTGACAACAGATTTACAAAGGGTCATTTACTTGCTACAAGCCCTGGGATACACAGTCAATTTTCAAAAGTCAAGGCTGATACCATCCCAGACAAGAACATTCTTGGGTGCGGAATTGGACACAGTAAAACAGATGGCATTCCTAACTGCAGAAAAACAAAAAGAACTCCCTCTTTTTACTTCTTAGCATTAACAAAGCAGAACAAACAAACAGCAAGAAAAGTTCTGCAGGCCTTGGGCTTCATGGCATCATGCATAATCTTGGTCCCACATGCCAGACTGCATATGAGGAAGATACAGTGGTACCTAAAGAATTTATGGTCTCAACACAGGCACAGCTTAGAAACAGAAATACCACTAATCCCATGCTTAAAACAGAGTTCCTATGGTGGGCTCGGGCATGCCAGTCAAACCCAGGCTTACCCTTCCACAACTTTCGAGCAAACCAAACCATCACAACGGATGCCTCAGACCTAGGATGGGGGGCACACATGCTGGACAAATGCGCAAGGACTGTGGACTCAGGACCAGCTGCACCTGCACATAAACCAAAAAGAAATGCTGGCAGTAAAACTGGCAATCCTAAAATTCAGACCATTCCTCAAAGAAGGCCATTTGATAAGGACAGACAACACCACAGTCATGTGGTACATCAACAAACAGGGAGGCACTCATTCTTACCCCCTATGCAGAATGACTTTGGACCTTTGGAATCTGGCTCTCAGCTACAACATCCAGTTACAGGCAATATTTGTACCGGGAAAAGAGAACACCCTAGCAGACATTTTAAGCAGAACCACCTCTGATGCTCACGAATGGATGCTACACCCGGACATCTTCAAGGCCATCACAAAGAAATGGGGAATGCCACAGATAGATCTATTCGCTTCCCCACAAAATCACCAGCTCAAAAAATTCTGCACAAGGACATTCCACCCACTTGCATGGAAGGTGGACTCTCTATCCTTCAGCTGGAAAGGCCTGACAGCATATGCATTCCCACCTCTTCCCTTGATGCACAAGGTACTACTGAAAATCAAAGAGGAACGTCCAAGGATAATTCTGATAGCTCCGAACTGGCCAAGACAACACTGGTTCCCATTACTGAGGAGCATGTCTCGGGAGAAAATGTGGTCAATACCCCTGATGACTCTGATGTTAACTCAGAACAACTACAACATCATACATCCAAACCTAAAAACCTTGCAACTGACTGCCTGGAACATCACATAGCAGTGACTAACCCAGACCTTTCACAAAGGGTTAAAGACATTATCCTTGAAGCCCGCAGATCTTCAACAAGAAGGAACTATGCAGGAAAATGGAAAAGGTTCGTTATTTGGAGTACTGAAAGAGGAAAAGATGCGTCGAACATAGATATTGCTAACATTCTGGAGTACTTGGCAGAGCTTCTACATACAGGCCTGTCCTATTCCTCCATCAAGATACATGCATCAGCTATTTCAGCAGAATACAGCTTTGATCCTCCTGTCTTTTTACATCCTCTACTCAGGCAGTTTCTCAGAGGGATCAAGAATGTAAAACCTCCTAGGAAACCATTACCAGCATGGGACTTGAATTTTGTACTAGAAAAGTTGACACTACCTCCGTTTGAACCAGCAGCAACAGCAGATCTACAACACCTGTCATGGAAAACTGCTTTCCTACTGGCTATTACTTCAGCAAGGAGGGTTTCGGAACTACAGGCCTTAATGGCAGTGCAACCCTTCCTAATCTTCCATCAAGATAGGGTATCCATGAGAACTAATCCTACATTTATGCCTAAGGTGGTATCCAGAGTGTCTTTAAACCAGGCAATCCACCTACCTACCTTCTTTCCCAATCCACAAAACAGAGGTGAAAGAATAATGCATACCTTGGATGTACATAGACAGTTACGCTACTACCTGGACAGAACCAAAGGTAACAGAAAAACTGACCAGCTCTTTGTAGCCTATGCAACAGGAAGGGAAGGAAAAGCAATTTCCAAACAGACAATCTCCAAATGGATAGGAAATTGCATAAGATTCTGTTACTCCTACCATGGAAAACCAATTCCACAGAACATAAGACCTCATTCTACAAGGGCTACAGCCACTACCACAGCTTTCTTAAGAGGAGTGGCAACCAAAGACATTATTGAGGCGGCTACTTGGACCTCCGTGCATACATTTGCCAAGCATTATAATTTACCTCTATATTCTAGATCCCGAGCAGGGTTTGCCACTGCTGTACTGCAAGGGATCCTGACTACACCATAATTATTATTCCTCCTCCCTAGTTTGGCTATGGTATTCTACCCATTTGTTATGACTGCAGATGCATCCATGAAGGACATAGTACAGTTTTGTACCTACCATAAATGTAGATGTCCGAACTGGATAGCATCTGCAGTCAGGATTACCCTCCTCCTTCCCTCTGCGGTACTCCTAGGGTATTTACCCTCCTAATAGCTAGCTGGGGGTCTCTTATGGTGTATTTGTTTGTATATATGTACATACATGTTTATTTTTTGTGTTTGCCTTCTACTATTTTGGAAACATTGGCATTTATCCAAAATTTAGCTTTCCAAGAGGGCAATTGGCATCTGGGGCAAGAAACACTGAGGAAAATGGCGTCGGCTGATGCCTTTATACCCGAAGACCAGCAGAGATGACGTCGGGTGAAACACGACATCAGCCGAAGCCGGACCCAGACTTTGGAATCCGGCCGACCGAAGGGCTGCCTGACGACAGGACAACCCATTTGTTATGACTGCAGATGCTATCCAGTTCGGACATCTACATTTATGGTAGGTACAAAACTGTACTTTCATCATGTTTCACTGTTGTAGTCATTACACTTGGGTTATCCTGCTGGCAGGCTACCCGCAGTCGGCCTGAATTCCAAAGTCTTGATCCGGCGTCTGTTGCGGTCACCTCTTCCCTGACGTCAGTGCGCCAGGGGTATAAAAGATGCAGCCGACACCATTTTCTCCAGTCTTTCTTGCCGCGCGGTACCACAAGCAAAAGCAGTTCGCAGGTGCCGGTTGGCCAACTCCTGAGATTTTCGAAATTGAATTTCAGATCCGAAGTCTTCTATAAAGCTAAGTACCCGTTAGAAACTTTTTTCTTGCTCCAGACCGATGTCAGAAAAAGTTAACAATTGTATTTCTTGTGGGAAACAAATACCTCATAGTGATTTTCACTCTTACTGTATTCCTTGCCTAGGACTTGACCACAACGTTGCTGGTTGTCGGTTTTGTGCTAGATTTAACCAATGCACTATTAAGCGTCGGTACGATTTTGCTTTTCATTACTTTGGCCGAAGGTTTAACTACATAATGCCGTCGGAACAGCTGATGACCAGAGTTCATAAAAAGTGCAAGGAAAAAGAAAAGGACAGGCATCCGAGGTCCAAAACAGACTATGAAGCCTCTTCTAGGCCAGTCGCCGGTTCTCAGTGAGGCGCTTTCGCAGCCCCTGACACCCGCTACCTCAGAGCCACAGGCCGCCTCAGACTCCCTTGTGGAGACGGCTAGGCCCCTGGATACTCAAGGTATTGGGCCTTCGGAAACTAATCCCTCAGATGGGTCCGGAGCCGCTGAGCAGGCATCGGCTTCTGAGGGTGTTTTCAGACCTACACAGCTTTATATCAAGCCAACTTCAGCATCAAAGACTAAAACAGTTTTAAAGACAAAGAAACAAGTACAGCATTCTCCAGGACAGACTTCCATGCCTAAGAAACAGATGCTCAAAATGGCCGAAGACCTAATTACTTTGATGAGGGGTTCCCATCCCCCTCTTGATAAGAGACCTAGGCAAGACACTGAATATGATTCCTCTGATGAGGTTTCCATTTTTTCTGACTCCTCTTCAGAACAGGGATACTCTATTCCTCCCGATGAGGAATCTGATGCTGAAGAATCTATTCCTTCAGCTTCTCCTCCTGAGGATTACTCATTTGGGGAAACCTTGCATACCATGAGGGAGCATTTCCACTGGGAGAGCCAAGATTATTCTTATTCTAAGAAAAGGCTCAGAGACTTCCTTCTATTACCTCAGCACAGACCTCTTGCTATTCCACCTGTTCTAGACATAGTAGATGTATTTTCAGAGTCCGGCCTGTCTCCCGACTCTTTACCTCCTGCAGCTGTTAAGCCAGACAGATACTACAGAGTTCCAGATTCTCATAAATTTCTATATAAAAACCCTGCAGCTGACCCAGAAACTATTTCACAGGGTCCCAAAGGGGTCAAGGCTCCTACTGCAAAAAACCCTGTCCCCTCAGATAGAGATTCTAGGGCACTGGACAGATGGGGGGAAAAAGTTTACACTTCTGCTACATTGGCTGTAAGGGCTTTAAATTGTCAATTTCATATGCTTAAATATCAGCAATATTTAATGTCTCTGTTAAAACAGAAAATGTTGACAAATTCTGAATGTGCTGAGAACAAGGAATTGCAGGATTTATTGCATGCAGCTGAATAAGTGGGAAAACATGCTTTGCAATATGGTTATGATTCACTGGAAGCCTCTTGCAGGGCCACTGTAACATGCTCTGTCATTAGAAGGCATGCTTGGTTAAAGGAACAGACTCTGCCTGATCATGTTAAAGCAAAATTATTGGATGCTCCATTACAGCATGATACTTTGATGTTCATCGTGTTTCACTGTTGCAGTCATTACACTTGGGTTATCTTGCTGGCAGGCGACCCGCAGTCGGCCCGAGTTCCAAAGTCTTGGTCCGGCATCGGTTGCTGTCGCCTCTTCCCTGATGTCAGTGCGCCAGGGGTATAAAAGTTGCAACCGACGCCATTTTCTCCAGTCTTTCTTGCTGCGCGGTGCCCGAAGCAAAAGCAGTTCGCAAGTGCCGGTCAGCCGACTCTTGAGATTTTCAAAATTGAGCTTCAGAACCAAAGTCTTCAATAAAGCTAAGTACCCCATTGGGGAAACTTTTTCTTGCTCCAGACCGATGTCAATAAAAGTTAGTAATTGTATTTCTTGTGGGAAGGAAATTCCTCATAAGGACTTTCACTCTTGCTGTATTCCTTGCCTAGGCCCTGACCACGATGTCACTAGTTGTCGGTTCTGTGCTAGATTCAATAAACGCACTATTAACCGTCTGTTTGATTTTGCTTTACATTATTTTGGCCGAAGGTTTAATTTCATAATGCCGTCAGAACAACAGACGACCGGAATCCATAAAAAACGCAAAGACAAAAAGGACAGGCAGTCTCTTCTAGGCCAGTCGCCGGTTCTCAGTGAGGCGCTTTCGCAGCCCCTGACACCCGCTACCTCAGAACCACAGGCCGTAACCGACAGCCACGTGGAGACACTGACGCCTGTGGAAACTCAAGGCATTGGGCCTACGGAAACTATTCCTTCAGATGGGTCCGGAGCTGCTGAGCAGGCATCGGCTTCTGAGGGTGTTTTCAGACCTTCACAGCTTACAATTAAGCCCACTACATCAGCAAAGGCAAAATCAAAAACACCATTAAAGACAAGGAAACAAGTGCAGCATTCTCCAGAACAGTCATCCATGCCAAAGAAGCAGATGCTTAAAATGGCTGAAGACCTAATTACTTTAATCAGGGGTTCCCATCCCCCTCCTGACAAAAGGCCTAGGCAAGACACTGATTATGATTCCTCTGACCAGGTTTCTATTTCCTCTTCTGATCAGGGATATTCTCTCCCTCCCTATGAGGACTCTGATGCAGAAGAGTCCATACCTTCTGCCTCTCCGCTTGAGGATTATTCTTTTGGGGAAACCCTACACACCATGAGGGAACATTTCCATTGGGAGAGCCAGGATTATTCAGAATCCAAGAAAAGGCTCAGAAACTTCCTTTTATTGCCCCAGCACAGGCCCCTGGCTAATCCCCCCCCCCCCCTGTGCTTGATATTGTTGATGTTTTTTCTGAATCCATTCTGTCCCCTGATATTTTGCCCCCTGCACCAGTCAAACCAGACAGGCACTACGGAGTCCCTGACTCTCATAAATTTATTTACAAAAACCCTGCTGCAGACCCAGAAACAATTTCTCAGGGTCCAAAAGGGGTTTAAGGCTTCCACTGCTAAAAATCCTGTCCCCTCTGATAGGGATTCCAGAGCTCTGGACAGATGGGGGAAAAGTTTACACTTCTGCAACTTTAGCTGTAAGAGCTTTAAACTGTCAGTTTCACATGTGCCAACAGTACCTCATGCCATTGTTAAAACAGAAAATGGTTTCAAATACAGAAGGTCCTGACAGTAAGGAAATGCAGGATTTATTGCATGCAGTTGAACAAGTGGGAAAGCATACTCTGCAATGTGGTTTTGATTCATTAGAGGCTTCTTGTAGAGCCATAGTGACAGGCTCTGTTATTCGAAGACATGCTTGGTTGAAAGAACAAAGTAATTATTGGATGCTCCATTACAGCATGATACTTTGTTTGGTGTTAAGGCAGAAGAGGTGTTAAAGAAAATGGAGGATAAAGCAAAGTCAATGCAGACAGTGAAAGATTTCTTACAAGTTCAGCCACCTAGATTTAGCAGAAACTGGCCTTCAAAAAATTGGTCCTTTCCAGTGTCAGACAGGCCACAAAGAGGCAGATACAGACTCCCAAGAGGCAGATCTCAGCCCCAAGGCTCCTACCGACCTAAACAATGGGGTGCTTCAGCCCCCAAAGGAGGGGAAGACAAATCACAACCTTATAGGAAACAGTCCCAATGACTTCCCTCTACAAATGCCAAGCACTTACCTTTTGGCAGCACCCCTAGGGGGAAAGCTAGCACTTTTCTCAAAAAATTGGCACATGATCACCCAGGACCAATGGGTGCTGAATATTGTTTCTCAGTGTTACAGGTTCCACTTCCACACGCTTTCAAAACCAAAAGGTATGCCAGATCTGCCACAAAACCAATGGGCAGAGGCACAAAAACAGACCTTGATCTTTTTGCCTCCCCTCACAATTACCAAATACAGAAATTCTGCACAAGAACTTAACACTCATAAGCATGGAAAGTGGATGCTCTATCAAAGTCAGACAGAGGCCAAAAATGATCCCGATTGCCCCAGACTGGCCACGCCAGCACTGGTACCCACTCCTAAGGAGCTTGTCTCTAGGCCCAGCTTGGCCTGTAACTCAAATTCCTCATCTTCTGACACAACAAAACAATCAGATTCTGCACAGTCAACTCAGAACCTTAAATCTGGCAGCATGGCAGATAATGTAGCCACTCAGACTGCACCTCTCTCTAAAGCTGTTATGGATGTTATTTTAGAAGCCAGAAGGCCCAGCACTAGGAAATCTTATGCAGAAAAATGGAAGGGATTCTGTGCTTGGAACCAGACACAAGGGCTCGAACCACTTGTTCCTAATATACCTCAGATTTTACAATACCTAACTGAGATGCTGGACAAAGGCGTATCTTTCTCATCAATTAAAATCCATGCCTCTGCCAATGTTCTTCATCTCACATTGCTGCAGTCCTTACACTTGGGTAGTCCGCTGTCCTCGGTCGGCCCGAATATCAAAGTATAAGGCTGACGTCGGTCAAGGCGCATTTGACTGACATCAGGACGTCAGGGTACAAATGCGCATGACCGACGTCATATCCTCAGTCTTTTTTGCCGCATGGTCCGATGCCGAAGCAGCATTGCAAGTGCCGGTTGGCGTTCTGAGATTTTTCGATTTCGAAGTTTCAGACAGAGTTCAAAGTTGGCTAAGTACCCCGTTGGGAATATTTTAGTTTTTCTTGCCTCAGTGATTTACCGTATGTCACAAAAAGTCAATAATTGCATTTCTTGTGGGAAACAGATACCGCATAGAGATTATCATACTTTGTGTATTCCTTGCTTAGGGCCTGAGCACGACGTTGTTGGCTGTCGCTCTTGTGCTAGATTTAATAAACGCACTATAAAGAGAAGTTTGGATTGTGCAAGGTTAGTCTTTGGGAAGCGGTGCAATTATAAAATGCCGTCGGATGCTCCGCCGCTTCTTCAAAGAAGCGCAAGGACAAAGCAGTTAAGCCTAGGCTAGAAGAACCGTCTGTACCGGACGCCGGTTCTTTAGAGGTGTCGGTGGAGCCGGTGGCTCCACCGGAGGTTTCTTTGTGTTCCCAGGGTGAGACTTTATTATTGCAAGATGTGGCCTCTCAGGAGGCAAGTCAGGCTGACGGGTCTTCTCAGGTTCCTATACTCCGCTCCCTTCGTAGGGTGGCTAGGCCCTCTCCTTCTGTTTCAAAGGCTTCTCCCAGGGGCAGGCCAGGTTTGGCTTCAGTTGGTGTTACCCCTAGCTCTTCAGGAACTGTGCCCAAGAAGCATATGCTTAAAATGGCAGAAGATTTGATTACTTTGATTAGGGGTTCTATGCCCCCTCCTGATAAGAGACCTAGGATGGAGCCTGAGCTGGGGGGTTTTGAGCAGGCTTCAGATGTTTCAGAGTCTTCGGCTGAAGACTTGCAGGAGTACTCTCCTTATTCTGATTCTGATGTGGATGATTCTACTCCTTCTGCTTCTCCTCCTGAGGATTTTTCTTTTTCAGAAACTCTTCATTCCATGAGGGAGCATTTTAAGTGGGAAGGTCAGGACTTCTCTGATTCCAGGAAAAGGCTTAGGGAATTTTTGTTTTTACCCCAGCATAGGCCTTTGGCTATACCTCCTGTTTTGAATGTAGTGGAAGATGTTTTTTCAGAGGCTTCTCTTAATCCTGATTCTTTGCCTCCTGCTCCTGTTAAGCCGGATAGGTATTACAGGGTGCCTGAAGCTCATAAGTATCTTTTTAAGAGTCCTAGGGCGGACCCAGAAACTGTTAGCCAGGGGCCTAAAGGTGTTAAGGCTTCTGTTGTAAAGAATCCGGTTCCTGCAGACAAAGAGGCTAGAGCCTTGGATAGATGGGGAAAGAAAGTTTATACTTCTTCCACTCTTGCTATGAGGGCTTTGAATTGCCAGTTTCACATGTTGAAATACCAAAATTATCTCCTTTCACAATTGAAGTCTAAGGTTGATGCTCTGGCGGAAGGTATTGATTGTAAAGAGTTGCAAGATTTAGTACATGTTTCTGAACAGGTGGGTAAGCATTCTTTGCAATGTGGTTTTGATGCTGTATAGGCCTCGTCTAGGGTGGCTGCCACTGGGTCAGTTCTTCGCAGGCACGCCTGGCTAAGGGATCAAAATTTGTCTGAACATGTTAAAACAAGGATTTTAGATGCTCCTTTACAATCTGACGTGTTGTTTGGTCCTCCTGTTGAGGCACTTTTAAAGAAAATGGAAGACAAGGCTAAGTCTATGCAGACTGTTAAAGATTTTTTGCAGGTCCAGCCTCCAAAGTTTAGTAGAAATTGGCCTACTTAAGGGGTGGACGATCCTTCTTATGATTCCCAGTCTAGGGGTAGATCTAGACGTGGTAGGGGCAGAGCTCAGGGCTCTTTCAGGCCTAGAACAGGGAGTTCTCCTGCACAGTCTTTGGGTGAGGGCAGGGGTCAGTCCTTTCAAACAGACCCAATGACCTACCTTTTCAGCTGCCAGAGCCTTCTCATCTGGCAGCACCTTTGGGAGGAAGGTTGGCACTTTTCAAAGAAAATTGGAGTTTAATTACCCAAGACAGATGGGTATTGGATATCATACACCGGTTACAGGTTTTATTTCCATACCTTGCCTCCTTTCAAAGGCATGCCAGACGTTCCTCCTCAACAAAGAATAGAGGCTCACAAGCAAGTTTCTCTGTTACTCCAAATAGGGGCCATACAGCCGGTCCCTATGCCAGAAGTGGGCCTAGGATTTTATTCTCGCCTGTTCCTAGTACCAAAGAAGGGGAACACGTGGAGACCAATTTTGGATTTATCTACCCTCAACACTTATCTGGACATTCCCAAGTTCAAAATGTTGACGTTACAGCAGCTTTTACCTCTGCTGGGCAAAGATCATTGGATGGTAACTTTGGATCTCAAGGAGGCTTACCTTCATGTTCCTATCAGACTAAGTTGCAGGAAGTATCTGCGTTTCGTGCTGGGACTTCTCACTATCAGTTCTCTGCATTGCCCTTTGGCTTATCTACTGCCCAGAGTGTTCACGAAAGTTCTGGCTCCAGTGATAGCTTTCTTCAGGCTAAAAGGAATACAGATCTATCCTTATTTGGACGACTGCCTGATTCTGGCTCAAGGAAGGAAGAGCTTCTTCATCATTTGGTATATCTGATTGCACTGCTATGTTGCCTGGGGTATTCTGTGAGCGTTATAAACTCCAGTCTAGTACCCTCTCAGCACTTGTGCTTTCTGGGTGTGAGACTGAATACAGCATCCCAGATGGCCTTTTAACCCCGGACAAACAAAAGAGTCTATCCCTTTACTTCCATCAGCTATCTCATCAGTCCGGGCTGACTGCAAGGACAGTCCTTCAAGCCTTAGGGTTCATGGCATCTTGTATTCTGGTGCTTCCCAATGCCAAACTGCATATGAGGAAGCTGCAATGGTATCTCAAAAATGTATGGACACAGCACTGCCAGGATCTAGACACTGTCATTCAAATAATACCTTGCATTCAAAAGGAATTTTGTGGTGGGCTCAGGAATGTCACCTAAACAAGGGACTCTCTGTGACCCGGCCAGAGGAGAGTCAGATTTTAACGACAGATGCCTCAGACAAAGCTTGGGGAGCTCATCTAAATGGAAAGTGGATACAAGACAAGTGGCCTGCCAGACTACAACATCTACATATCAACCTGAAGGAGATGTTAGCAGTCCAGTTTGCATTAATAGCTTTCAAGGATTTACTTCTTCCAGGGCAGGTGTTGATTCTAACAGACAACACAACTGTCATGTGGTACATCAACAAGCAAGGGGGAACGCATTCTTATCCTCTATGCAGGCAAGCAATGATTTTGTGAGAGACTGCTCTCAGTTTACAGCTCAATCTTCAGGCAAGGTTTCTGCCAGGAGCACAGAACTCCTTAGCAGATGTGTTGAGCAGGCAATTATGGATCCCCACGAGTGGAAATTGGATCCTCATGTATTTCAGAAATTGACAGTGTCATGGGGAACTCCAGACATAGATCTGTTCGCTTCTCCACTAAACCATCAGCTGCCAAAGTTTTGCACAAAAAGGTTTCATCCCACAGCTTGGAAAGTGGATGCTCTTTCTTTCAATTGGAGCAATCTTCATGTGTATGCCTTTCCTCCTCTGCCTCTCCTCCCAAAGGTACTTCTAAAGGTCAGACAGGACAAGCCAAGGATGATTTTAATAGCTCCAGATTGGCCTCGACAGCACTGGTACCCATTATTGAGAAGTCTGGTACGGAAGCCTCCATGGCCTTTGCCTTCGATTCCACACCTGTTGTCACAGGAGGACAGCCATTTGCTGAATGTCAAACTTCACTCTCTTCACCTAACAGCCTGGCATATTCTGTTTTGAACCATAGAGGGTCTCAACTTCCACAACAAGTTTTGAATGTGATTTTGGAAGCTAGAAGGCCTAGTACAAGGAAAGTGTACGCAGATAAATGGAAGAGGTTTTTATTTTGGAGTGCAGCAAAAGATTTTGATGTTTCTGAGCCTAATTTGAGTGTGGCTCTTCAATATCTTACTGAGTTATTGGACAAAGGTTTGTCTTTCTCTTCTATTAAGGTTCATGCAGCAGCAATTTCGGCTCACTATGATTGTGACCCACCATTGTTTTCTCATCCTTTGTTCAAGCAATTTCTTAGAGGGGCAAAGAATACAAGACCCCCACGAAGAGCTCCTACTCCTTCTTGGGATCTCAATTTTGTGTTGGAGAAACTCACTCTACAACCTTTTGAGCCTGCAGCTACTTCTGAGTTGAAATATTTATCATGGAAGACTGCTTTTTTGTTGGCAATTACCTCTGCAAGAAGGGTTTCTGAATTGCAGGCCCTTATGGTGGTTGAGCCTTTCTTGATTTTCCATAAGGATAGGGTATCATTGCGTACTAATCCTTCCTTTATGCCTAAGGTGGTTTCTAGTGTGGCTTTAAGCCAAACAATTCATTTGCCTACTTTTTATGCAAATCCCCAAAATAAAGGGGAAAAGATTTTGCACACTTTAGATGTACACAGGCAGTTGCGTTATTATTTGGACAGAACTAAAGGGTTCAGGCAGTCTCAGCAGTTGTTTGTTTCTTTTGCTTTGAGTTCTCAGGGCAAGCCTGTGTCAAAACAAACTATTTCTAAGTGGATTGGGTTTTGCATTGCTTTCTGTTATTCCCATCATGGCAAGGAAGTTCCAGCTGGGATTAGGCCTCATTCCACTAGGGCTACTGCCACTTCAACAGCTTTTTTGAGGGGAGTGGCAACCAAGGATATTTTGGAGGCAGCTACTTGGAGTTCAGTGCATACTTTCTCTAAGCATTATCACCTGCCACTTTACTCTAGATCCAGGGCTGGTTTTGCCACTGCTGTTTTGCAGGGCATTTTGGCAGCTCCTGCTTCCTTGTAGTTAGCCATCCTCCCTTACCTCTGCTTTGGGATTCTACCCAAGTGTAAGGACTGCAGCAATGTGAGATGAAGAACATAGTACAGTTTTGTACCTACCATAAATGTAGATGTTCGAAGATCCACATTGCTGCAGTCCAATTACCTCCCTCCTTCCCCTCTACAGTTAGAGGTGGTTGTGTGGGTTGGGTTGTACATATTGTGTATATTGTATATATTGTACATATAGTTAGTGCAAGGGTGGTTGGTTGGTTGTTTGCTGTCTTCTGGTTTTGACCTTTATTTTTAGGGTCTTCTGACATCTGGGGCAAGAAAAGACTGAGGATATGACGTCGGTCATGCGCATTTGTACCCTGACATCCTGATGTCAGTCAAATGCGCCTTGACCGACGTCAGCCTTATACTTTGATATTCGGGCCGACCGAGGACAGCGGACTACCCAAGTGTAAGGACTGCAGCAATGTGGATCTTCGAACATCTACATTTATGGTAGGTACAAAACTGTACTTTTTAGCTCATTGCAATACGGAACCTCCTATGTTTTCACATCCTCTACTACGACATTACCTCGGAGGGGCAAAAAATATAAGACCCCCAAGGAGAGCACCAGTGCCACTTGGGATCTCAATTTTGTTTTAGAAAAACTCACACTGCCTCCTTTTGAACTAGCCAGCACAACTAATCTAAAATTCTTATCATGGAAAACTGCTCTGCTCCTAGCAATAACTTCAGCAAGAAGAGTCTCAGAGTTACAGGCATTAATGGCTGTGGAACCTTTCATCATTTTTCATCAGGACAGGGTCTCACTTAGGACAAACCCAACATTCATGCCAAAAGTGATCTCCAGTGTGGCCTTGAACCAAACCATTCATTTGCCTGCTTTCTACCCAAATCCCCAGAATAAAAGGGAGAAACTTCTGCACTCTTTGGATATACACAGACAGCTATGATTTTACCTGGACAAAACAAAAGCTTTCAGAAAAACTGAGCAACTGTTTGTAGCTTATGCTGCAGGATCACAAGGAAAGCCTATTACAAGGCAGACTATTTCAAAATGGATAGGCCACTGCATCCGCTTCTGTTATGCACAACATGGCAAATCCGTGCCTAAGGGCAGTAGGCCTCATTCTACCAGAGCAGCAGCCACTTCAGCAGCTTTTCTCAGAGGAGTACCAACCAAAGACATTTTAGAAGCTGCAACCTGGAGCTCAGTGCACACTTTCAATAAGCACTACCACTTACCTCTCTCCTCTAAATCCAGAGCAGGCTTTGCCACTGCAGTTCTGCAGGGCCTGGTAGCCTCTCCAAATCCAATTTAGACCCAGCTGCCCAACCTCAGCTTTGGGATTCTACCCAAGTGTAAAGACTGCAACAGTGAATACACTCTAACATCTACATTTATGGTAGGTACACAACTGTACTTTTGGTGTTAAGGCAGAAGAGGTGTTAAAGAAAATGGAGGATAAAGCTAAATCTATGCAGACAGTGAAGGATTTCTTACAGGTGCAGCCACCCAGATTTAGCAGGGACTGGCTTTCTAAAAATTGGTCCATTCCCGTGTCAGACAGGCCACAAAGAGGCAGATACAGATGCCCTAGAGGCAGACAACAGCCCCAGGGCTCATACAGGCCCAAACAGTAGGGTGCTTCTATCTCCAAAAGCGGAGAAGACAAATATAGGAAACAGTCCCAATGACTTCTCTCTGCTAATGCCAAGCATTTATCTTTTGGCAGCACCCTTGAGGGGAAAGCTAGCACTTTTTTCACAAAATTGGCACATGATTACCCAGGACAAATGGGTTTTAAATATAGTCTCTCAGGGCTACAGGTTCCACTTTCACACCCTTCCAAAGGCAAACGGTATGCCAGATCTGCCACACAATCAATGGGCAGAGGCACAAAACCAAGTTTCATCTCTCATGTACATGAGAGCCATTCAGCCAGTGCCACGACAAGAGCAGGGACAAGGATTTTACTTAAGACTTTTAGTACCAAGAAAGGACAAAGCATGGAGACCGATTCTGGACCTGTCTATTCTAAATCCTTTTCTGGACATTCCGAAATTCAAAATGTTGACTCTGCAGCAGCTTCTGCCCATGCTGTGCAAAAAGGCTTGGCTTGTAACTTTGGACCTCAAAAGAGGCATACCTGCATATCCCAATCAGACAATCTTGCAGAAGATACCTCAGATTCATAGCTGGCTCAAAGCACTACCAATTCTCTGCACTGCCCTTTGGCTTCTCTACTGCGCCCAGGGTCTTCACAAAATGCCTGGCACCAGTAATTGCATTTTGCAGACAGAGGAATTCAAATATATCCTTACTTGGACGACTGCCTTATTCAAGCAGAGAACGAGGACATTCTACTAAAGCATCTGGCGTTTGTAAAAAGATTACTAATTTGCCTAGGGTACACAGTAAACGAAAAGAAATCAAAACTAGTACCCTCTCAAGAGAGAATATTCTTGGATGCAAGCTTAAATACAACTGCCCAGATGGCTTATCTCACGCCAGACAAACAAAGGCAACTGACTTCTTACTTCGAAAACATGGCAAAGACCCAGTTATCTGCAAGAAATATTCTGCAGGCTCTGGGCTATATGGCCTCCTGCATTAATTCCATATGACTGCATATGAGGAAATTACAATGGTACCTAAAAAGTGTTTGGACTCAACATTGCCACAGCCTGGAATCATTAATTTCACTCTTTCCTGCCTGCAACATGAGTTTCGATGGTGGGCACAGGCCTGTCACCACAACAAGGGACAGCCATTCACTTTACCCACAGCCAGGCAAACACTAACAGATGCATCAGATTATGCCTGGGGGGCCCACATGGCAGGAAAATGTATTCAGGGCACATGGCCCCCAAGCCAAAGGCATCTACACATCAATTAAAAAGAGATGCTAGCTGTACAAAATGCCCCGACAGCCTTCAAGGACCTACTCCATCCAGGACAGCTGCTGATAAAGACTGACAACACCACAGTCATGTGGTACATAAACAAGCAGGGGGGCACACATTCTTACCCCCTTTGCAGACAAACCATGATTTTGTGAAACACCGCAACTTACCAAGTACACCTGCAAGCACAATTCCTGCCAGGAAAAACAAATTCTCTGGCAGATGAACTAAGCAGAAACCTCATGGACCCTCACGAGTGGAAACTAGATCCACAAATCTTCAGCATAACAAGAAAATGGGGACGCCCAGACATGGATCTTTTTGCCTCCCCTCACAACTGCCAACTTCAGAGATTCTGCACAAGGACTTGTCACACACAAGCATGGGAAAGTGGATGCTCTGTCATTCAGCTGGAACAACCTTACAGTATATGCCTTTCCTCCACTGCATCTCCTCCCCAAGGTACTCCTAAAGGTCAGACGAGAAGCCACAAATGATTCTGATTGCCCCGGATTGGCCACGCCAACACTGGTACCCATCCTAAGCAACTTTTCCCAAGGCCCAGCCTGGACATTGCCTCAAATTCCTCATTTACTGACCTAACAAAACAATTAGATCCTGCACAGCCAACTCAGAACTCTAAATCTAGCTGCATGGCGGATACTGTGACCATTCGGAATACACCTCTCTCTAAAGCGGTTATGGATGTCATTTTGGAGGCCAGGAGGCCCAGCACCAGAAAATCTTATGCAGAAAAATGGAAGATGTTCTGTGCTTGGAACCAGGCGCAAGGAATTGACACGCTTGTTCCAAATATTCCTCAGATTTTACAGTATCTAACTGAGATGCTGGACAAAGGCCTATCCTTCTCATCAATTAAGATCCATGCCTCTGCCTTTTCAGCTCATTACAATACAGGCCCACCTATTTTTTCATATCCATTGCTTAGGCAGTTCCTCAGGGGGGTCAAAAACATAAGACCTCCAAGGAGAGCACCAATACCTGCATGAGACCTCAATTTTGTCTTTGAAAAACTCACACTGCCTCCTTTGAGCCAGCCAATACAGCTGAGATAAAATTCTTATCATGGAAAACAGCTCTGCTCCTTGCAATAACTTCAGCAAGAAGAGTCTGTGTTACAGGCATTAATGGCTGTGGAACCTTTTATCTTCCATCCGGACAGGGTTTCTCTAAGGACAAACCCAACATTTATGCCTAAGGTAGTGTCCAGTGTGGCTCTTAACCAAACCATTCATTTGCCTACTTTTTACCCAAACCCGCAGAATAAAGGGGGAGAGACTGCTGCATCCTTTGGACATACACAGACAGCTACGATTCTACTTGGACAAAACTAAAGCTTTCAGAAAGACTGAGCAACTTTTAGTGGTATATGCTGCAGGATCACAAGGAAAGGCTATCTCAAAGCAGACTATTTCAAAATGGATAGGACGCTGCATTCGTTTCTGCTATTCACAACATAGTGAATCAGTGCCTAAGGGCATTAGACCACTTTCTACCAGGGCAGCAGCCACCTCAGCAGCATTCCTCAGAGGAGTACCAACCAAGGATATTTTGGAGGCTGCAACTTTGACTTCAGTGCACACTTTTACTAAGCACTACCACTTGCCTCTTTACTCTACTCTAAATCCAGAGCAGGCTTTTCCACTGCAGTCTTGCAGGGCCTTATAGCCACTCCTAATTCTATTCAGACCCAGACACCCAACCTCAGCTTTCGGATTCAACCCAAGTGTAATGACTGCAACAGTGAAACATGAACATAGTACAGTTGCGTACCTACCATAAATGTAGATGTTCGAGTGTATTCACTGTTGCAGTCCAGGTTACCCACCCACCATCCCCCTTTCTTTGCTGGGACTTACCTGTACTTCTCTATCCTGTACAACCTATCTGGTGTATTTGTTTGTAGATGAAGGTATTTATTTTAGTGCATGCTTTTATTAGCAATGTTTTTTAGCCTACCCTTTTGGGGGCACCTGACATCTGGGGCAAGAAAAACTGAAGAAAATGGCGTCGGCTGCATCTTTTATACCCCTGGCACACTGACGTCAGGGAAGAGGCGACAACAACCGACACCAGACCAAGACTTTGGAATTCAGGCCGACTGCGGTTAGCCTGCCAGCAGGATAACCCAAGTGTAATGACTGCAACAGTGAATACATAACATCTACATTTATGGTAGGTACACAACTGTACTTTACCTCCCTCATGGATATGGGGGCCATTCAGACAGTACCAGAACAGGAAAAAGGAAAAGGTTTTTACTCAGGACTGTTCTTGGTACCCAGAAAGGACGAGGCCTGGTGGCCAATATTGGATTTATCGATTCTGAACACATACCTGAGCATTCCAAAATTCTAAATGTTGACTTTGCAGCAGCTTCTGCCCATGCTGGGCAAGAATGCTTAGCTGGTGACTTTAGACCTAAAAGAGGCATACCTGCATGTCCCAATAAGACAATCCTGCAGAAGATACCTCAGATTCAAGGCTGGCTTAATGCATTACCAATTCTCTGCACTGCACTTTGGCTTATCTGCTGCGCCCAGGGTCTTAAGTGCCTGGCACCAGTAATTGCATTTTGCAGACAAAGAAGTATACAGATATATCCTTACTTGGACGACTGTCTCATTCAAGCAGAGAACAAGGACACTCTTCTTCGACACCTGGCGTTTGTGAAAAGGCTTCTAACATGCCTAGGGTACACAATAAACGAAAACAAATTACAACTGGTACCCTCTCAAAAGATAACCTTCCTGGGTGTAAGCTTGAATACAACTGCCCAGATGGCTTACCTCACACCAGACAAGCAAAGGCAACTGGCTACTTACTTCAAACTGATGGCAACAAAAACCCAGTCTTCTGCAAGACAAATTCTGCAGGTTCTGGGCTTCATGGCATCCTGCATCCTACTGATTCCATATGCAAGACTGCATATGAGGAAACTTCAATGGTACCTAAAAAGTTTATGGAGTCAACATTCTCAGTCTGGAAACAATGATTCCTTTCATTCCCTGCCTGCAACAGGAGTTTCTATGGTGGGCAAAGGCATGTCACCAAAACATGCGACGGCCAGTCACTCTACCCCCTGCCAGCCAAACTATAACAGATGCATCAGATTATGCCTGGGGGGCCCACATGGCAAGAACATGCGTTCAGGGCATATGGTCACCAAAACAAATGCATCTGCATATCGACCAGAAAGAGATGCTAGCTGTTCAAAATGCCCTAACAGCCTTCAAGGACTTACTTCATCCAGGGCAACTACTGATAGATGGACAACACCACAGTCATGTGGTATATAAACAAGCAGGGGGGCACACACCCATAACCCCCTCTGCAGATTAACCATGGCACAGTGGAACACAGCTTTGACCTACCAAATACATCTTCAAGCTTAATTCCTGCCAGGAAAACAAAACACTCTGACAGACTAAGCAGAAACCATATGGATCCTCATGAGTGGAAACTAAATCCACAAGTCTTCAGCATGATAACAGAGAAATAGGGGAGCCCAGACATAGCTCTATTTGCCTCTCCTCTAAATTATCAACTGAAAAGATTCTGCACAAAGACTTATCACAGACAAGCATGGAAAGTGGGCGCCCTATCCTTCAGTTGGAAAAACCCATCAGTTTACGCCTTTCCTCTTCTGCCTTGTCTCCCCAAGGTCCTTCTAAAAGTCAGACATGAGAAACCAAAGAGGATACTAATTGCCCCGGACTGGCCCCACCAATACTGGTACCCAATCCTAGGGAACTTGTCTCAATACTCAGCTTGGACCTTGCCTCAAAGACCACAACTACTGTCCCAGCAAAACATTCAGATCCTGCACAATCAACTACAGACACTGAACCTGGCAGCATGGCTGATCATGTAGTCATACAAACAACACCTCTCAGTAAAGCTGTGATGGATGTCATTTTGGAAGCCAGAAGGCATAGTACTAGAAAATCTTATGCTGACAAATGGAAGAGATTCTGTGCTTGCAATCAAGCACAAGGAACTGATACAGCAGAAGCAAATATTCCTCAGATATTGCAATTCTTAACTGAGATGCTTGACAAAGGCCTATCTTTCTCATCAATTAAAATCCATGCCTCTGCCATTTCGGCTCATTACAGTACAGAGCCACCAATCTTTTCTCAAGCTTTTACTAAAGCAGTATCTTAGAGGAGCCAAAAATGTAAGGCCTCCTCGAAGATCACCATTGCCTGCATGGGACCTCAAGTATGTGTTGGAAAAGCTCACCCTGCCTCCATTTGAACCACCTGCTACCGCTGATCTAAAGTTCTTATGGGAAACAGCTCTGCTACTAGCAATTACTTCAGTAAGAAGAGTTTCAGAGCTACAGGCCCTCATGGCTATAGAGCCTTTTATCATATTTTACCCAGACAGGGTATCTCTGAGGACAAACCCTACTTTTATGCCTAAGGTGGTTTCCAGTGTGGCTCTTAACCAAACAATTCATCTGCCAACCTTTTATCCAAATCCGCAGAACAAGGGGGAGAGAATTCTGCATTCCTTGGACGTACACAGATGGCTATGATTCTACTTAAGCAGGACTAAAGCTCTAAGAAAAACTGAGCAATTACTAGTGACATATGCTGCAGGATCAGAGGGCAAGGCTATTTCAAAACAGACTATTTCAAAGTGGATAAGCCACTGCATCCTTTTCTGCTACTTACACCATGGTAAACCTGTGCGCAAGAGCATTAGATCTCATTCCACCAGAGCTGCAGCTACTTCAGCAGCCTTTCTAAGGGGGGTACCAACCAAGGACATTCCAGAGGCTGCTACTTGGAGTTCTGTTCACACCTTTACAAAGCATTATCATTTGCCTCTTTAGTCTAAATCTAGCGGAGGCTTTGCCACTGCAGTTCTGCAGGGCCTTATAGCTGCTCCTAATGCTGTTTAGCTCCAGCCCCCCAACCATAGCTTTGGGATTCTACCCAAATGTAGTGACTGCAACATTGAAACATGAAGAACGTAGTACAGTTGTGTACACTTACCATAAATGTAGATGTTAGAGTGTAGTCACTGTTGCAGTCTAGGTTACCCTCCCGCCATCCCCCTGTTTTTTCTCTTACTATATCTCTCCTATGTGGTGTATTTGCTTGTTTGCTTGTAGATGAAGGTAAAGTTTATATTGATGCACGTGTGTATATGTATGTGTGTGTGTATATATATATATATATATATATATATATATATATATATATATATATATATATATATATGTGTGTGTGTGTGTGTGTGTGTGTATGTATGTATAGATATATATAGATATATATAGATATATATAGATATATATAGATATATATAGATATATATAGATATATATAGATATATATTAATTTTTTTGCTACCTTTTTGGGGGCACCTGACATCGGGGGCAAGAAAAACTAAAGAAAATGGCGTCAGCTGCATGTTTTATACCCCTGACGACCTGATGTCATGGAAGAGGAGATGGCAACCGACGCAAGACCCAAGATTTTGGAATTCAGGCCGACTGAGGTCAACCTGCCAGCAGATTACCCAAATGTAATGACTGCAACAGTGAATACACTCTAACATCTACATTTATGGTAAGTGTACACAACTGTACCTTTGGCAACAAAGCAGAAGCACTTAAAAAGATGGAGGAAAAAGCTAAATCTATGCAAACTGTTAAAGATTTCCTGTAAGTACAGCCTCTCAGATTTAGTAGTCATTGGCCTTCTAAAAATTGGTCCTTTCCTGCCTCTTCCAGGCCTTCTCAGTCCAAACCCAGAACCAGCAGAACACCCAGATTTTGGCCCCAGAGTGCTCCCAGGACTAAGCAGTGGGGGGCTCCCACTTCCAAAGCAGGAAGTAGTAAGACTCCCCCCTATGGTAAATTGTCTCAGTGACTTAACTTTAAACCTTCCAAGCCCTGCTCAGCTGACTGTTCCTTTAGGGAGAAAGATCGCCCTTCTTTCGGATTTTCTCGGTTAGAGCTTGCCACAGCGGAACTCCAGTCCACTAATGATTGGCAGTATATTTTTATGGGTGCCGAGGTGCCAGCTCAACACCCATTCTACGCATGTCTTTCGAACGCCACTCTACCGCGGGGAGGACATGCAGACTCCACAAAAGGCACTCCAGCTGAGAATCGAACGGGAGAACCTTTTGCTGTGAGCAACTCATACAAACACTGCACTCTCCTTGTTAACAAGGAGAAATTAATAGTAGGCACTAAACAGCCTATAATTGCAAAGTACCTTGCTAAGGAAACAGCTCCTATACTTTACAAAGAAAAAAAAAAAGCCCCAAACCAGGCATGTCCAAGGGTCAGCTTCCAGTGATTTCTCCTGTCCACCTGGTGAATCTGGGCATACTGGGGCAATGCAGCAATTGCCTCATGTACACAGACAACCCTCTCCTCCTACCACCCAACACTACAACCTGTGAGAGATGCACTTATATAGCCAAAATGGATGCAAAGCTCTCTCCACCCAAGATTGTGCTAAACAGTCAAGAGGAGGAGGTTAACACCCACACTACACCTCAAGCAACACATAGCCCTTCTAAACCCGCACCACCAACACCCACATATAGCAACACTAAATCCACATATGCAGAGGCCCTTAACTGTAACCTGCCCAAGCAACAAAGACCTCTGAAGCTGAAACGCAAACAAACACCAATCACAACCAATGTGTCACATAGTTCACAACACCAGTGTGCCACCCAGCAACAGCCCCTAAGGCAAGACAATGTACCTAACACTTTAGTCATAGGTGACTCTATAGTCCGGCACACTGATGTCCCTCTCACCAGGTTGAATAAGGAGAAAGTTACAGTCAGCTGCCTGTCGGGTGCCAGGATCCGCCACATAACGCATGCACTCAAGTCACTCCACAACAAGTACAAATATGACTCTGTCATTGTCCATGTTGGAGTGAATGACTTGAGACACACCTCCCTGGACTACATGAAAAGAGACATGGAAGAGCTCTCGGATCATGTGGCCCAAGCAGGTATGACCCTAGCCCTGAGTAGCATCCTGCCTTTGCCCAGAATGATACCACAATATAAGGATAAAATGATTGACTTCAACAATTGGCTAAGCTTATGGTGTCATTCAAAGGGGATCCAGTATCTGTCTGCCTGGGATGACATGATTGACAGACCACGATGCTTTGCCAGAGATGGTCTGCACCTGTCGCCCTGGGATTCAGGTTACTGGCTAAGGTTCTTGCCACCCCTATAGTGCCTTTTTAGGCAAACTTCAAAGGACAAAACCACCACCATAACAGGTACAAGCATGCAAAATCTGAAGGTAATGCTACTCAATGCTAGAAGTCTAAACCTCAAAATGCACTCTCTCGAGGCACTCCTAAAATGGAGAACATCGATATCTGTGCAGTAACTGAGACCTGGTTCAAGGCTCCAGAGAGCACCCTGCAATACCAGGCTACAACTCTTACCACACTTTTCGCCACCAAACCAGGACCAAACACTAAAGGTGGAGGAGTGTCAATATTCACCAAGGATATTCACACCACCAGGCTAGTTGGCCAACACAATGTGTCTGAAATTCTCCAAGTGCAACTAACACTAGGTAAGATTGCAATCCAAATTGTAGCTTGCTACAGATCCCCCACCATACCCCAAGATTCTCACTACACCTTTCTAAACATACTGGAAAATATTAAGATAGAACCAAACACCCTAATACTGGGTGATTTTAACTACCCTGCCATTAACTGGGAAAACTACTCATGTCCCAACACCTTTGAACGGTTCTTGGAATTCATAAATTCCAACGCCCTGGATCAACTAATCCATAGTCCCACCAGGCTCCAATATCCTAGACCTGGTCATTACCAACATGGGAAATCAATGCTCCATACCTATGGTCACCCCCTCGTTAGTCAGGTCTGACCATAAGCTAATCACCCTTAACATCCACATCCCACCCCTCCCCAGTAAAGAAACCACCATAAAAACTTCTCTAAAGCCAACTTCATGCTACTCAAGTCAGAAGTGACAAACTTCATGACACCCATGCAGACGGGAACTGAAAGTTCAACTGCTGAATCCTACACTACGGCACTGTACGAGCACATCCACTCATGCATGAATCGTGCCATCCCAAATAGAACCAAAATGCTCTCATCCAAAAAAGGAAGCCAATCTGGTGGTCCCCTGCCATAAACAAACTTTACAACAAAAGGAAGAAACTTTTGCAGAAAAGAGGAAAATCCCCGGATGCAAAAACTCCTTACTAGCCTCAGTAAGAAACTGAGATGCCTTATAAAATCCTCCAAAGCTAGTTACGAAAATAAAATTGCCAAAGATTCCAAAGACAACCACAAAGCATTCTATAATTATGTCAAGAATCTAAATGGCAATGCTCAGATCTGCTCTGAGCTAAAACAGAATGGCATTAAATATACTGATCCGAAGGATATTGCCAATATCCTGGCAGATCGATTCAGTGCCAACTTCACCCCACTCTCACCCCCTAAATGGCCCATCTCAATACCGGAAGATTGCCAAATTCCAGTAATAACGGCCACACAGGTACAAAATACACTCTCTAAAGCCAAGAATACAGCATCCATGGGACCAGATGACATCCCGGGCTGTGTAATACATGAACTGGCACCTCACCTAAGTGTCATGTTTAATCATAGCCTCACCTCAGGTTTCGTGCCCACTGAGTGGCGCAGAGCTATAGTTATCGCAATCCACAAGGGGGGATCCACCTTGGATCCCGGAAACTACCGTCCCATCAGTCTGACAAGCCTTATCTGCAAGGCCATGGAGCATATTATCATGGAACTTATAAACAAAGACATTGGCAACCTTCAAACACTGGACCCCACCCAGTTTGGGTTTGTGAAGGGCCGATCTTGTCTCCTGAACCTGACTTCTTTGAATCAGTCTCCAGAGCCATGGACAAGGGTAAGGTGGTCCACACAGCCTATCTAGACCTTGCCAAGGCCTTTGACACCATCCCCCACTCTGGAATCATAGATAAACTTACTAAGTTGGGCATTAATCCCTATGTCACCCAATGGGTTGCTAAATGGCTTACTGATAGAACCCACACTGTAAAAGTAGCCGACTCCAAATCCAGCTCCAGACAAGTGACAAGTGGAGTACCTCAGGGTTCAGTCCTGGGGCCGCTCTTGTTTGGCATCTACTTCTCTGAAGTACAGGTCAACACTAAGGGACTCTGGCTAACAAAGTTTGCAGATGACTGCAAACTGGGAGCCATTATTGAATCCCCAAATGATGTGGATACTCTACAAAAGGGCCTTACAGAAACAGATGCTTGGTGCCAGAGCCATGGGCTCAAGCTCAATGCCAAGAAATGTATTGTTATCCCCTTTGGGAAAAAACATGTATCCATGAATTACCATATAGGTGGCAGTACACTAAACACAGAAAGTGTGATAAGAGACTTAGGGACACAGGTGGACAGTGGTCTCACCTTCGATAACCACATCGCCACAACAGTCAGGAAATCCTTCTGTGGCACACCTCATCACGAAGGGCTTTTCATCCAGAAAAAAGGAGGTCATTGTCCCACTGTACTCATCCCTCATTAGACCCATTATAGAATACAATGCCCCATTTGGTATGTACCTCTCAAGACATCTGCAGTAACTGGAAAGGCTTTAGAAATACCTCACTAAAAGAATCACAGGCCTAAAGCAGATGCCCTATGCTGACCGCCTTAAACTCCAGCTATACTCTGTCGCATATCGTCTACTCAGAGGCGATCTCTGCTTAACATACAAGGCCATGTCAAACCCAGAGCTGTTGGACATGCTACACTTAAAAAAAATCCCAATCCCTCAGAGCTACACGCTCCAGGGATCTAAACCTTGTCATCACAATAAACAAAACATGTTGGAGGGATAGGTTCCTGACCCAGAGACTCCCCAGACTCTGGAATAGATTGCCCATACATGTCAAGCAGAGTGCCTCTTTGGACCTCTTCAAGAGGAACCTTGACGATTGGATGGGAGAAAGGAAATTCACCCCAGGGATCACGTCAGTCGCCCTGCTAGACAGGGGTCCAGGAAAGTAAATAATGTGGGAAGAAATATTCAGGGAATTGTTATGGCTAGGCTTGTATAGGCCCTAGGGCTGATAGCCTAGTACTAACCTATGAACCTATGAACAACGGTACCACTGCTCCACCGCAGCTTATAAGGGGGAAAGATTGCCCTGCATGCAAAAAATTGGGAACTCGTTACCCAGGACAAATGGGTTCTAAATATAGTTTCCCAAGGATACAGATTCCACTTCCACTTTTTACCAACCACAAAAGGTTGGGCAGACCTACCCCCAGGTCAGTGGGCAGAGGCTCAAAATCAGGTTCTCCCTCTTAAGCATCAGGGCTGTTGTACCTGTCCCACAAGAAGAATGGGGGTTTTTACTCGAGACTTTTCTTGGTACCCAGGAAAGAATTCCTGGTGTCCTATCCTGGACCTGTCTATTCTAAACACATTTTTGGTAATGCTAACTCTTTAGCTGCTTACCATACTAAGCAAAAATGGCTGGCTGTCAACGCTGGATTTAAAGGAAGCCTACCTGCACATCTCAATAAGGGAATCTTGCAGAAGATACCTATGCTTCAGAACAGGCTACATGCACTATCGGTTCTCTGCACTGCCCTTTGGCTTATCTACTGCACCCAGGGTATTCACAAAGTGCCTAGCTCCAGTCATTGCATTTTGCAGGCAAAGAAATATTCAGATATACCAATACCTGGACGATTGTCTAATTCAGGCAGAAAGCCAGGACATACTATTAAATCATCTGGCATTTGTAAAGAAATTGCTAACTTCTCTGGGGTACACCATAACGAAAAGAAATCAAATCTTGTACCCTGCCAAGTTGTATTCCTGGGAGCAAGCTTGAATACAACTTGCTAGATGGCCTACCTCACGCCAGAGAAACAAGTTCATTTGACAGCCTACTTCAATATACTAGCCACAAAGACCCAGCTATCTGCAAGGAAAATACTGCAAGCACTGGGGTTCATGGCCTCTTGCATTCTACTAATTCCATATGCAAGACTGCCTATGCGGAAACTACAATGGTATCTAAAAAGCCTATGGTGTCAACATTCTCAGGATCCTAGAATCAATGATTCCTATCCTACCTTGTCTAAAGATAGAGTTCCTTTGGTGGGCAGAGGCCTGCCACCAAAACAAGGCACTTCCATTCACTCTACCCCCTGCCGCCCAAACCCTAACAGATGCATCAGACTATGCATAGGGGGCTCACTTGGCAGGGCAGTGCAGTGCATTCAGGTCAAATGGAACCCAAGTCAAATGCACCTGCATATCAATCAAAAAGAAATGTTAGCTGTACAGAATGCTCTGACAGCCTTCAAGGACCACATTCTTCAGGACAATTATTTGTAAAGACTGACAGCACCACTGTTATGTCGTACATAAACGAGCAGGGCGGAACCCACTTATACCCTGTCTGCAGACTAGCCATGGATCTGTGGAACACAGCCTTGAGCTACCAGGTGCACCTACAGGCTCTATTCCTGCCAGGAAAACTAAATATACTGGCAGATGACCTAAGCAGAAATCTCATGGACCCACATGAGTGGAAACTGGAACCAAAGATATTTAACATGTTGAGAAACAAATTGGGGGGAGCCCAGAGATGGACCTGTTTGCCTCCCCTCAGAACTACCAATTGGACAAATTATGCACAAGGACTCCTCACAAACAAGCTTGGAAAGTGGATGCCCTGTCCTTCACCTGGAAAAACCTATGGGTTTATGCCTTTCCCCCTCTGCCTCTCCTCTCCAAAGTGCTACTAAAGATCAAACAGGACAAACCAAGGACAATACTGATTGCACCAGACTGGCCACGCCAGCACTGGTACCTCCTCTTGCGCAGTGTCACTGCTGGCACCATGGCACCTGCTTCAGACCCCTGCCCTGCTGTCCCAGCAGGAGGGCCAGACTCTGCACCCACAGCTTCAAACCCTGAACCTTGCAGCCTGGCTAGCAACCTGACCTCTCCGTTACCATCCCTCAGTAAGCAAGTGATGGATGTCATTCTGGAGGCAAGGAGGCCTAGTATTGGAAAATCCTGTGCTGAAAAATGGATAAGATTCTGTTCCTGGAGCCAAATTCAGGGAATGGGCACATCTGTACCCAGTTTATCCCATATTCTTCAATACTTAACTGAGATGCTTCACAAGGGCCTTTCCTTTTCTTCCATCAAAATTCATGCCTCGGCCATTTCAGCTCATTATAACACAGAGCCACCCCTCTTCTCTCATCCACTGCTGATGCAATTCCTCAGAGGGGCCGAAAACTTAAGACCACCCAGGAGAGCCCCTACTTCAGCCTGGGACCTTAACTTTGTATTGGAAAAACTCACTCTTCCTCCTTTTGAGCCAGCTGAAAATGCAGATTTGAAATTCCTTTCTTGGAAAACAGCCTTCCTTCTAGCGATCACGTCAGCAAGAAGGGTGTCTGAATTACAGGCCCTCATGGCAGTGGAGCCTTTCATCATCTTTCATGTGGACAGGGTGTCCCTCCGGACCAATCCCTCATTTATGCCCAAGGTGGTATCCAATGTGGCCCTTAATCAGTCCATTCATTTGCCAACCTTTTTTTCTAATCCACAGAACGAAGGGGAACGAATACTGCACTCCTTGGATGTGCACAGACAACTTAGATTTTACTTGGACAGGACTAAGCTACTCAGGAATTCTGAACAGCTGCTGGTGGCATTTGCTGCAGGGGCAGAGGGGAAGGTCATTTCAAAGCAAACTATTTCTAAGTGGATAGACCATTGCATTCATTCTGCTATAAGCACCATGGAAAACCTACCCCACAGGGGATAAGACCACATTCAGCCAGGGCCACATCTGCCTCTACAGCCTTTCTCAGAGGTGTCCCTACCAGAGACATCCTAGAAGCTGCTACCTGGATTTCTGTACATACTTTCACCAAGCATTACCATTTGCCAATTTTCTCTAAATCCAGAGCTGGCTTTGCCACCGCAGTCTTGCACGGCTTATAGCTGGTCCTAATGCTGTCTAAATTCCTACTTCCATCTTTGGGAATCTACCCAAATGGGATGACTGCAGCAGTGAAACATGAAGAACATAGTACAGTTGTGTACACTTACCATAAATGTAGATGTTTGAGTGTATTCACTGCTGCAGTCCTGGTTACCCTCCCTCCATCCCCCTTACTTCTATTGACTATACCTCTATTCTTTAGAGGAGAAGCCAAGCACCGGACAGCTGTAGGTAAAAATCCAAGTTTATTGAATGAACTGAAAAGCAGAAAGTTCTGCTTTTCAGTTCATTCAATAAACTTGGATTTTTACCTACAGCTGTCCGGTGCTTGGCTTCTCCTCTAAACAGTGCTTTTTTGAGTTGTTTACTAGTGTTTTGGTTCGCACTGTACGTCTGGACTTTGGTATACCTCTATTCTTGTTTACTATGCTTAAAGCTTTTTGGTGTATTTGCTTTTTTGTTGGAGGTGTAACTTTATATATAATTGCTTCCCATTATGGGGGCACCTGACATCTGGGGCAAGAAAAACTAATGTAATGCCGTCGGCTGCATGCTTTATACCCCTGACTACCTGATGTCATGGAAGATGAGACAGCAACCGACGCAGGATCCAAGACTTTGAAAATCTGGCCGACTGAGGGCTACCTGCAAGCAGATAACCCAAATGTGATGACTGCAACACTGCATACACCCAAACATCTACATTTATGGTAAGTGTACACAACTGTATTATCTGTGTACTCCGAAATGACTTCGGTAAGCCGTCCAACTACCGATCTTCTCAAAAAACGAAAGGATAAAGACAGAGACTGACTGTATAGGTCCAAGGCTGCCGATGATGCTAACATTAAGCTAGTCGCCAGTCTGCCGGTACTCTGCCGCTTTCGCAGCCCCTGATACCTGCAGATTCGCAGGCCTCTACTGAGACCCATTCTGAGTCCGGGATGCCGCAAGATGCTTTGTCTACTTTGGAACCTGCGGATGTGTCTACCGTGGATGTGTCTGGAGCCGCTGTGCAGGCACCGGCTTCTGACTGTGTTTTCAGGCCTTCCGATTTTCATATTAAACAGACTTCCTTTCAAACCAAAAATACTGAATTTCTCAGGCCTAAAGTTCACACTACGTCTAGGAAACCGACGACCGTCTAAGGCCCACATACCACAAAAACAAATAAATAATTAGAATGGCCATGGACCTCATTACTTTAATTAGGGGAAGTCAGCATTCTTCCTCAGAAAGACTCTGAACTGATTTTCCTTCTGATTCTTCTGATCAGGAATCTGATTACTTTGATCCTTCTGATTTCCAGGGCATACCCTTATCTGAATCCGCGGTGGTGCTGCGGTAGCCTTGTTGCCTCACAGCCAGAGGTTCTCCCGTTCGATTCTTGGCTGGAGTGCGTGAGTGCCTTCTGTGTGGAGTCTGCATGTCCTCCCCGTGGTTGAGTGGGCGTTTGAAAGATATGCTTAAATGGGCGTGCCTTCGTTGAAGATTGAACGTCTACTGCTAGTCATTAGCGGGCCGGAGTTCCCTAAATGGGAAAAGCCGAAGGAGAAACAAACCCTTATCTACCTATGAGGATTCTGATGCAGAGGGTTCCATTCCCTCTGTTTCCTTTCCAGAAGATTTTTCCTTTGGTGAAACTCCGCATACCCTTGGAGAAAATTTCCGCTGGGAGAGCCAGGGCTACTCCCAGTCCAAAAAGAGACTCTGGGAATTTTTAAGCTTGCCTCAGCACAGGCCTCTTGCTATCCCTCTTTTTTCTGGAAATTGTAGATGATGTCTGCATGTAATCCAGCTTTACCCGTGATACCTTGCCTCCAGCTCCCAGGAAACCTGACTGGTACTATAGAGTGCCTGGCTACCACAAATTCCTTTTTAGGAATCCCACTGCGTATCCAGAGACGATTTCCCAGGGACCTAAAGGCATTAAGGCTACATCTGCCAAAATCCTACCCATTTGGACAGGGTTTCCCGGCCATTAGACAGATGAGGGAAAAAGGTATACACCTCTGCTATGCTTGCCATTAGGGCTTTAAATTGCCAGTTTCATATGTTAAAGTATCAGCAACATGTTATGGAGGTAATTCAACAACAATGTTCTCGATTCCTGATTGTGCAGAGCACAAATATTTACAAGAGTTAATGCATGTTATGGAGGTAATTCAACAACAATGTTCTCGATTCCTGATTGTGCAGAGCGCAAACATTTACAAGAGTTAATGCATGCTGCTAACCAAGTTGGTAAACATACTTTGCAATGTGGATTTGATGCTTTAGAAGAAACTTGCAGGGCTGCTGTCACTGGGTTTGTTCTTAGAAGACATGCTTGACTTAATGAACAGAACTTTCCCGATCATGTCAAAGCAAAATTACTGGATGCACCATTAAATAAAGAGTGTCCATTTGGTAATAAAGCATAAGTAGTCCTCAAAAGAATGGAGGAGAAAGCTAAATCTATGCAAACTGTTAAAAGATTTCTTACAAGTACAACCACCTAGATTCAGTAGGCATTGGACTTCAAAAAGCTGGTCTTTTCCAGTCCCTTCCAGGCTTTGAGTCCAAACCCAGGGGCAGCAGACCACCAAGATTTCAGTCTCGGGTTATGCACAGATAGAAGCATTGGAGTGCTTCCATGTCCAAAACAGGGAATAGTAAGCCTCCATCATATGGTACAGTTGCACAATGTCTTGTCCTTAACTCTTCCAAGCCTTGCCCAAGTACTTGCACCTTGAGGAGGGAAACTTGCACTGCATGCCAAAAATGGACAATACATTACCCAAGCCAAATGGGTCTTAAAACATTGATCTGAAGTAGTTAACTTCATTTATCTGCAACCTGTGGGTATTCGGATCCATATCGAATCTGAGCCGGCAACATTTTATCAAGCATCTGTTCCAAGCTCCTCACCTCTCATCTTCTCCCAGATCTCATTTGCCACTTCATGCATACGCATTGTGGTCTCTATAGCTCCATGTTTGGTAGTGTAAGTGGAACTTTTCATTCTTTAGTTAGTGTGTGTGAGTAGTTTGTGATGACCCTTCCTCCCCTTCATCTTGTCGGTTTGTTAAAAAAAAAAAAAAAAAAAAAAAAAAATAGAAAGTTTGTGTTTCTTTCTTGAATAGAGTAGGCCTAGCCAACCCCTGAGTGTGCATGTGTCTAGTTTAGCGTTTGGCTCAGTGGAGTGTATTATGGCTGACCAGCCTAAACCAGTGTTCAAGAAATGCTCAGAGTGTGACCACATTCTGTGTGTTATTTCCCTTGGAGTTCCCCATCTTAGTTTGCCATGTGCTGTGTGTGCAGGGTTCAGTCCCAGAGCCCTTAAAGAAAGAAAGGCGAAACTGGTAGCCAAGGGCTTGCTGCCAGTTTCTGCCTTAGAGACAACGGCCTCGACATCGGCTTCTGTAGCCGACCAACCCCACCCCCCCCCCAAGCCTGCTAAGGTGGCGACAAAAGCTGCAGATAAGGACAAAAAAGAGAGAGAGAAAAGGGTAGAGAGGCACCGCAAGCGATCTCTTGAGCAGGAGTCTCTTCCCAGTCCACCGGTGAAAGTTGTTGGGGAATGGAGCTGAGAAGTGGTCCTAAGGTTCTCCCCAGAGCCGACAAAACCCTTGGATCGGAGGCTTTCTTCGAGGTAGTCTCATAGGGCCAGATCCGAGTCGATTGCCTCCTTGCGGTCGACTGAGTCTACCGGAGATTGACATGGACAGGATGATGCGTAGATTCATTTGGACCCAAATCCAAATGTGAGTCTTGCCTGGCCCCTCTCCGGCTAGAGAGGGGACCTCTATGCCCTTCCATCCTATCTCTCCTTCCTCGATACGACCATCGGTCTCTGGGTTTATGCATCCGAGGATCCTCGGAGTTGGGGGTTCGGCGCCAACAGTTCCTCCAACCTCTATGCCGGCCATTACCTTGAGTTTCTTGGATCAGACTTGTTCGGATCCGAGCAACTCTTAGGGCCGAGAACAGGGAGCCAGATCTGATGGAACGGAGATGTCTTTGGCTCTGACTTTGTCAGATTTGAGCCGTTCCTTTGGAACCTTGGCTACCTTGGCCTCGGCTCCGACCCTCAAGACTGTGCCGGGGAGAACTTCTTTCTTGTTGGTTGTCAAGGAGGTGCGCTCTGTCTACCTTCGGGGTAGAGAGGGTTCTCTCCCAGGGATTGAGACCCCAGCCCATTGCCTTGGACTCCGCCCAGGCTGCCTTGGATTTGGTCACGACTACCATCAGCTTGTCACAGGGACATCCTGTGCCAGCGGACCCCCAGGTGGATCCTATTGTGGAACCCCCCCCCCCATGACTTATGAGCCCTCTTCAGAGAGTCCCACTGAGGATGCCCCATGTAAGCATTTGTGTAAGAGGAGGCACATGGACTCCCCCGAGTCTCTCACAGAAAATACTGACTTGGATGAAGGTGAGGGTTCCCCCAGGTCACATGCCGAGGATGTCTCCTTTGTAGACATCATGGAAATCCTCCCCCAGAGGGGAGGTTGGTCAGCCCCAGAACCCTCAGTGGACGAATTATTATTCTTGGAGGCCTTTGGCATTGGCCCATCTACATCCTGGGTGTCCCCTCCTGCAGATCCATTAGTAGATCTTATCACCACACTGGCATGGAAGGAGCCTGATACCATAGAGCCAATACCCAAATGCCCAGACAGGATCCTTTCTCCTCCCACAGACAGGCTTGATACAAGGGATCCCCTGTGGATGCTATGGTGGTGGCGGCTGCCACCAAGAGAGAAGTGGCTCAGAAGTTATTCGTTCCACCCTCCGGACAAGAGTGTAGGGCGGTGGACCGCTTTGGGAGGCGAGTTTTTTCTTCAGCGCCATTTTCCATATGAGCGCTGAATTATTTGGCACACGTCATTCGACTCCAGCGAGACCTGGTCATGGAATTCTGTGTCGCCCCGAGAGCCCTTGTCTCCAGAGGGCAAGCGGCTGTTCTTGGCGAAAATATCAACTCTGAAATCAGTTTCTAACATGTCCATGCGTCGTCTTTCCCATGCTATGGAAGGAGCAGCTAGGGTGGCTGGGACTGGCATAGCTATGAGGTGGCACGCCTGGCTCAGACTGTCAATTCACAGATCTCTTCAAGGCGTCTTTCACGAATGCTCCCTATGACAGTTCCTCCCTTTTTGGGAAGACAGTGACACTTTAGTCCAGAGCGAGAAGGACGGGAAGACTGTCTGCCGTTTGAGAAGGACGGGAAGACTGTCTGCCGTTTGAGTCCGCTTCTCTACCCCTCAAAGATCCTTTTCTAGGAATCAGAGCGGGCAGAATAAGATGTGGTTCAGAAAATCTCCGTTTTCACGTGACACTCGGGACAACTCATCCCCTAGAGGCAGAGGGGGGGACAAGACAAATGCCGTCCCAGAGGCAGAGGGGGTCCGAGGAACTTTGGGTTGAGGGAGACCTTCTCTGACCGACCCGCTTAGCAACCCTGAGGGGTTGCCCAACTATCCTACTCTGAAGACAGTCGGGGGAAGATTGTCATTGCACCTAACAGCTTGGGAGTCCATCACGATGGAACATTGGGTGCTCCAAATAATATCCAGAGGATACTCCATCCCATTCATCATCCCACCTATACATTCAAATCGCCTCCCAGATGTCCCACCCACTCAAAGGGAGGCTGCAGCGCACGAGATTTCAAAGCTGCTTTACAATCAGGCCATCAAATCGGTCACCCCAGATCAGTCCGGATTAGGCGTTTACTCCAGGTTCTTTTTAGTACCAAAAAAGACAGGGGACCTCAGACCCATATTAGACCTTTCTACCCTGAACCTGTCGGTAGCCAAGCAGAAATTCCGGATGGTCACCTTACAGTCCATCCTACCTTATCTCCGAAGATGCGACTGGATGTGCTCGATAGACCTCCAGGGTGCTTACTACCATATCAAGATTTGCAGAAGCTCCAGGAGATTTCTTCGCTTCCGGCTGGGAGCCAATCATTTCCAGTTCAGAGCCCTACCCTTTGGTCTCACCACAGCCCTCAGGGTGTTTATCAAGGTTATGGCAGTAGTAGCGGCTCACCTGAGGCTTCAGGGAATTCAAGTGTTTCCTTACCTAGACGATTGGCTCCTCGCTGCTACCACCAAGCGTCTGCTTTGCATGGCCAGACACTCCTTCATGCAATCTAGGGATCACCATCAACATCTCCAAGTCCGCCTAAATCCGACACAGACCATGTAATTCATAGGGGCACGGTTGGACACACCAGTACAAGTTTTTCTCACTCAGGACAGGATCCAGAACCTACTGGCCCATGTGTCAGTGATCCTCGGCCCCAGGACACTGATGGCGAGCGACATTCTCCGCGCCCTAGGCTCCTTGGCAGCAGCAATTTCAATTCTACCATGTGCGCGCCTTCACATGAGGGTGCTTCAGTGGACCTTGGCAGTTCAGTGGTCTTGGTTAGACCTCCCCATGGACTACCCTATACGGATCAGCAAAGCCTGCAAGACTTCTCTTCTTTGGTGGCTCCAGTCACCAGAAATCTTGGCAGGTCGCCCATTCTTAACATCCCCAGTCCAAGCCACAGTGACCACGGATGCCTCCCAGCTTGGGGGGGGGGGGCACTTTTTGGGAAGGACAGTCCAAGGCACGTGGTCCCAAACAGAGACCAGATTGCATATCAATGTTCTGTAGATGAGGGCAGTGCTTTTAGTGCTGCAAGCCTTTCACACTGTTCTCCCCCCGGGAACGATTGCAGTTCAGTCAGACAAACATGTCCGTTGTCTGGTACATCAACAAACAAGGAGGGACCAGATCTTGCCCTCTCTGCCGCGAGGCCATTAGAGTGTAGGAGTGGGAGATTTCCACCAGTCTGTTTCTGATCGCAACGCACATCCTGGGACGCTCCAACATTTTAGCGGACAGATAGAGTCAGGCTATTCTAATGCCATACTAGTGGTCTCTGAAACAGTCAATAGTGGAGGAGATCTTCCTAGCGTGGGGTCACTCTTGCCGCGATCTCCGCATCTCCTTGCAACGCGAAGTGCAGCGAGATGTTCATCATGTTACACTGCTGCAGTCATCACACTTGGGTTATCCTGCCGTCAGGCGGTCCCGCAGTTTGCCAGAGTTCCAAAGTCTTGGTCCGGCGTTGGTTGCTGTCGCTTCTTCCCTGACGTCAGTGCACCAGGGGAATATAATATGCATCCGACACCATTTTCTTCAGTCTTTCTTGCTGCGCGGTGCCCGAAGCAGAAGCAGTTCGCAAGTGCCGGTTGGCCGACTCCTGAGATTTTCGAAGTCGAATTTCAGATCCGAAGTCTTCAATAAAGCTAAGTACCCCATTGGAGAAACCTTTTTCTTGCCTCAGAGCGATGTCAGAAAAAGTTAATAATTGTATTTCTTGTTGGAAGCAGATACCTCATAAGGACTTCCACTCTTACTGTATTCCATGCCTAGGCCCTGATCCACGATGTCACTAGTTGTCGGTTTTGTGCTAGATTTAACAAACGCACTATAAAAAGGCGTTTTGATTTTGCTTTACACTACTTTGGCCGAAGGTTCAATTATACCATGCCGTCGGATCAGCCGACGACCTCAATACCGAAAAAACGCAGAGACAAGGATAAGGACAGGCATCAGAGGTCCAAAACCGACGACGAAACCTCTTCTAGGCCAGTCGCCGGTTCACCGGTTCTCAGTGAGGCGCTTTCGCAGCCCCTGACACCCGCTACCTCAGAGCCACAGGCCACTTCCGACTTCCACGTGGAGACATCTAGGCCTCTGGAAACTCAAGGTATTGGGCCTACGGAAACTAATCCCTCAGATGGGTCCGGAGCCGCTGAGCAGGCATCGGCTTTTGAGGGTGTTTTCAGACCTTCACAACTTACCATTAAAATAACAGCCAAGACAAAGGTACCATTAAAGACAAAGAAGCTAGTACAGCAGACAGTCCTCCATGCCTAAGAAACAGATGCTTAAAATGGCCGAAGACCTCATTACTCTAATCAGGGGTACCCATCCCCCTCCTGAGAAAAGGCCTAGGCAGGATACAGACTGGGACTCCTCTGATCAGGTTTCCATTTTCTCTGATTCCTCTTCAGACCAGGGATACTCTCTACCCCCCATGAGGACTCTGATGCTGAGGAATCTGTCCCTTCAGCCTCTCCTCCTGAGGATTATTCTTTTGGGGAAACTTTACATACCATGAGGGAGCATTTCCATTGGGAAAGTCAGGATTACTCAGAATCCAAGAAAAGGCTCAGGGATTTCCTCTTATTGCCTCAGCACAGGCCCCTGGCTATTCTGCCTGTGCTAGACATTGTGGATGATGTGTTCTCTGAATCCAGCTTATCTCCTAACTCTTTGTGCCCCCTGCTCCAGCCAAGCCAGATGGGTATTATAGAGTCCCTGACTCTCACAAGTTTCTTTACAAAAACCCTTCTGCTGATACAAAAACCCTTCTGCTGATCCAGAAACTATTTCCCAGGGTCCAAAAGGGGTTAAGGCTTCCATTGCAAAAAACCCAGTACCCTCTGACAGAGATTCCAGAGCTTTGGATAGATGTGGGAAGAAAGTATACACGTCTGCAACTTTAGCAGTAAGAGCTTTAAATTGCCAGTTTCACATGCTTAAGTACCAAGAATATTTAATGGCTCAGTTAAAACAGAAAATGCTTGCAAGCTCAGAAGCTGCTGATTGTAAAGAAATGCAGGATTTATTGCATGCAGTTGAACAGGTGGGAAAAACATACTCTGCAATATGGTTTTGATTCTTTAGAGGCCTCTTGTAGAGCCACAGTTACAGGTTCTGTTATTCGGAGACATGCTTGGTTAAAAGAACAGAGTTTACCTGATCATGTTAAGGCAAAACTATTGGATGCTCCTTTACAGCATGATACCTTGTTTGGTGTAAAGGCAGAAGAGGTGTTAAAGAAAATGGAGGGTAAAGCTAAATCTATGCAAACAGTCAAGGATTTCTTACAGGTACAGCCACCTCGGTTTAGCAGAAATTGGCCAACAAAGAATTGGTCCTTTCCAGTGTCAGACAGGCCACAGAGAAGCAGATACAGACGCCCTAGAGGCAGATCTCAACCCCAAGGCTCAAACAGACGACGACAGTGGGGCACCTTAACCCCTAAAGGAGGTGAGGACAAGTCTCAACCTTACAGGAAACTGTCACAATGACTTTCCTCTGCGTATGCCAAGCATGTCCCTTTTGGAAGCCCCCTTGGGGGGAAAACTAGCACTTTTTTCTCAAAACTGGCAAACAATCACCCAAGACAAATGGGTCCTGAATATTGTGTCTCAGGGTTACAGATTCCACTTTCGTACGTTACCAAAGCTAAAAGGAATGCCAGACCTGCCACAAAATCAATGGGCAGAGGCACAAAAACAAATTTCAGCCCTCATGGACATGAGATGTACAAAAAGTACCACAACAGGGACAAGGACAAGGATTTTACTCGAGACTCTTCCTAAAAGGACAAAGCCTGGAGGCCCATACTGGACCTTTCAATTCTGAATACTTACCTGGATATTCCAAAATTCAAAATGTTGACATTACAGCAGCTTCTACCCATGCTGGGCAAGAAGGCTTGGCTTGTTACTCTGGACCTCAAAGAGGCATACCTGCATGTCCCTATTGGACAAAATTGCAGAAGATACCTCTGATTCATAGCTGGCTCAAAGCGCTACCAATTCTCTGCACTGCCCTTTGGCTTATCTACTGCGCCCAGGGTCTTCACAAAGTGCCTGGCACCAGTAATTGCATTTTACAGACAAAAAGGAATTCAAATATAGCCATACCTGGACGACTGCCTCATTCAAGCAGAGAGAAAGGACATTCTTGTACAGCATCTGGCGTTTGTGAAAAAGTTGCTAATTTCTCTGGGGTACACAGCCAACGAAAAGAAGTCAAAACTAGTGCCCTCACAACAGATTACATTCCTGGGTGCCAGCTTAAATACAATGCCCCGATGGCTTACCTCACGCCAGACAAACAACTTCAACTAACTCAATATTTTCAATTACTGGCAAAAAAGTCCCATCTCCCTGCAAGAAAAATTCTGCAGGCCCTGGGATTCATGGCATCCTGCATACTACTAATACCATATGCCAGACTGTATATGAGGAAATTACAATGGTACCTAAAAAGTGTTTGGACTCAACACTCTCACAGTTTAGAAGCAGTAATTCCAATGATTCCCTGCGTATAACAGGAGTTTCGATGGTGGGCACAGGCATGTCACCTAAACAAGGGTCAGCCTTTTACCCAACCCACAGCCAGGCAAACTCTAACAACAGATGCTTCTGATTACGCCTGGGGAGCACACATGGCAGGAAAATGCATTCAGGGCAAGTGGACCACAGACCAGATGCATCTTCACATCAATCAAAAAGAGATGTTGGCTGTTCAAAATGCCCTAACAGCTTTCAAGGACCTTCTACATCCAGGACAACTATTACTAAAGACAGACAACACCACAGTAATGTGGTACATAAACAAGCAAGGGGGCACTCACTCTTATCCCCTATGCGGGCAAGCCATGACCTTGTGGAACACGGCTCTAACGTACCAAGTTCACCTGCAAGCACAATTCCTGCCAGGAAAGAAAAATACTCTGGCAGACGACCTAAGCAGAAATATCATGGACCCTCACAAATGGAAATTGAATCCACAAATCTTCAGCATGAGAACACAAAAATGGGGATGCCCAGACATAGATCTTTTTGCCTCCCTACTGAATTGCCAACTACAAAAATTCTGCACAAGGACTTATCGCAAACAAGCATGGAAATTGGATGCTCTTCTGTTCAGCTGGAAAAACCTGAAAGTCTATGCCTTCCCACCACTGCCTCTCCTTTCAAAGGTACTCCTAAAAGCCAAACAAGAAAAACCACAGATGATCCTGATTGCTCCAGACTGGCCATGCCAGCACTGGTACCCAATCTTAAGGAACTTGGCTCAGGGCCCACCATGGATTTTGCCCCAAATTCCACACCTTCTGACTCAACACAATCAGATCCTGAATGGTCAGCTCAAAGCCCTAAATCTGGCTGCATGGCAGATACTTTAGTCAAACAGGCAACACCTCTATCTAACAGCTGTTATGGATGTCATTTTGGAGGCCAGGAGGCCTAGCGCCAGGAAAGCTTACTCAGAAAAATGGAAGAGATTATGTGCCTGGAATCAGGCTCACAGCCTTGACCCTCTTGTTCCAAACTTTCCTCAGATTTTACAATACTTAACTGAGATGCTCGACAGAGGCCTATCCTTTTCATCAATTAAGATCCACGCCTCTGCCATTTCTGCACATTACAACACGGATCCTCCTTTGTCTCATCCCTTGCTAAAGTAGTACCTCAGAGGTGCTAAAAACATAAGACCACCCCGGAGAGCACCAACACCAACTTGGGACCTCAATTTCGTTTTGGAAAAACTGACCCTACCACCTTTTGAGCCAGCCAATACAGCCGATCTAAAATTTTTATCATGGAAAACAGCACTGCTCCTGTCAGTAACTTCAGCACGAAGAGTCTCAGAGCTACAGGCATTAATGGCAGTGGAACCTTTTATAATTTCTCATCAGGACAGGGTATCTTTAAGGACAAACACCACCTTCATGCCAAAGGTGGTATCTAGTGTGGCTCTTAACCAAACCATCCATTTTCATCTTTTTATCCAAACCCCCAAAATAAAGGGGAGAAACTTCTGCATTATTTCGACATACACAGACAGCTACGCTTCTACTTGGACAAAACAAAAGCTTTCAGGAAAACTGAACAACTGTTTGTAGCATATGTTGCAGGATCACAAGGCAAGGCTATCTCAAAGCAGACTATATTCAAATGGTTAGGACACTGTATTCGGTACTGCTACACACAGCATGGAAAATCAGTCCCTAATAACATTAGGCCTCATTCCACCAGGGCAACAGCCACTTCAACAGCCTTTCTCAGAGGAGTACCTACCAAGGAAATTTTGGAGGCTGCAACTTGGAGTTCAGTGCACACCTTCACCAAGCATTATCACCTGCCTCTTTACTCTAAATCCAGAGCAGGATTTGCCACTGTGGTTCTGCAGGGCCTCATAGCCAATCCTAACTCTTTTTATAGACCAGCCACCCAACCTTAGCTTTGGGATTCAACCCAAGTGTGATGACTGCAGCAGTGTAACACGATGAACATAGTACAGTTTTGTACCTACCATAAATGTAGATGTTAGTGTTCACACTGCTGCAGTCCAGGTTACCCTCCCTCCATCCCCTCTGAACTAGCTGGACTTATCTATACCTTTCTATCCTGTACAACCTTTGGGGTGTATTTGATGGTAACTGGAGGTATTGTTTTTATTTTATATGTTTATTTTTGATTAGCAATATGTATTGCCTACCTACTTGGGGGCACCTGACATCTGGGGCAAGAAAAACTGAAGAAAATGGCATCGGATGCATATTATATACCCCTGCCGCACTGACGTCAGGGAAGAAGTGACAGCAACCGACGCCGGACCAAGACTTTGGAACTCTGGCTGACTGCAAGACCGCCTGATGGCAGGATAACCCAAATGTGATGACTCCAGCATTGTGAACACTCGGAACAGCTACATTTATGGTAGGTACAAAACTGTACTTTCTTCGCTCTAATCCCCTCCCCAGGGGACTTCCCCAGAGACGCTCTAGTCCATGCTTGGCCTCCTGGGTTACTGTATGCCTATTCCCCGCTACCTCTAATTCCGAAGTTTCTTCAGAAAGCATACCGTCTGGAGTGCAAAGTGATCCTCATTGCCCACTTCTGGCCACATCAAGTGTGGTTCCCCTTCCTCTGGTCTCGTGCTGTAACTCCTCCACGGATTCTAGATCCCTGCCTGGATTTCGTATCCCATCCCTCGGGCATCAGTTCGCCCAACCTGGACAGCCTCAAGCTCACTGCTTGGTTGCTCCAGTTCCCCTGATCGCTAGGACTCCCGGTTTATCATCTTCGGTAAAGAGTATTCTGGTGGCATCCCTCAAAGCTTCCACTAGGAAGGTTTACCGCAGCAAATGGAAATGCTTCTCTATTTGGGCTTCTCCGAGAAACAAAGATCCATTTACTGCCCTGGTTCCTGCAGTCTTGGAGTTTTTGTCATATATTTTTCAACAAGGGGCTAGTTCCTCCACAGTGAAAGTACGACTGGCAGCCATATCTAATTTTCATATTGGCGAAAATTTGAATGCTCTGGCCTCCTTGAGATTGTGCAAGGCCTTTCTAAAAGGTACTGCTCTTGCGTCCCCCGGTTAAAAATTCCGTCCCCCCTTGGGACCTTACTCTAGTTCTGCAGGCATTGGTGGCACCCCCTTTTGAACCAGCCGTGTCAGTAGACTTAAAATTTCTGTCCTGGAAGACTGCCTTTTTAGTAGCCATTACTTCGGCTAAAAGGGTTTCTGAGATCCAAGCTTTGTCTGCCATGCCCTCCTACTTGATTTTTCATAAAGACAGGGTTTCGCTTCGCACAAACCCTTCTTTCTTGCCGAAAGTGGCTTCTGAATCTAACATTAACCAGATGATTAATCTGCCTGTGTTCTTTCCAAATTTCCAGAACAAGGTTGAATATAAGCTGTACTTGCTAGATGTGCATAAAGAGCTTCGTTTCTATCCACACAGGACTAAGCAATTTCGTAAGTCTGACCAATTATCCGTGTCCTTTTCTAGACCCATTTTGGGCAAGGCCATTTCCAAGGTCTCCTTAGCCAGGTGGATTAGACAGTGTATATTGCAAGTCTATAGGGATAAAGGCCTATCCCCACCTGGTCCTATTAAAGCTCATTCCACCAGATTTATGGCAACTTCTGCTGCTTTTTGTCTATGGTTTCTCTGGATGACATCTGTGCAGCAACGACCTGGGCAAGGTCGCATACATTCATCTCTCATAAGTTGGATTTGATCTCTAGAGGGAGAGCATCCTTTTGCTTTGCTGTGCTCAGGGATATCCTTCCATGAGGGCCTCTCAGGAGTTTTGGTAGCTGGGGACTCTGTCCCACAGGTTGCAGATAAATTAAGTTAACTACTTCAGATAAAGAAGTTATGTACTCACCGTAACGTTCCAACTAAGTAGTTATACTTCATTTTCTGCAACCGTCCCTCCCTCCTTCCCCCAAACCTGTTCTAGGTTAACGTTATTGAGTTGCTAATAGTTTGGTTAGTGGCAAACTTGATCTGAGGGAAGGTGAGAGGTGAGGGATTATGGGTAAGGGGAGGAGCTTGGAGCAGATGCTTGATAAAATGTTGCTGGCTCGGATCCGAATACCCACAGGTTGCAGAAAATGAAGTATAACTACTCAGATGGAACGTTATGGTAAGTACATAACTTTTTTCCCAGGGATACAGATTCCATTTCCACTCACTCCCATCCATAAGCGGATGGCCAGACCTCCCTCCAAACCAGTGGGCAGAGGTCCAAAAGCAGTACTTTCTCTTCTCGTTATCAAGGCTATTTAACCTGTCCCAGCAGAACAAAGGGGACAAAGTTTTTACTCCAGACTATTTCTGGTCCCCAGAAAAGAAAACTCTTGGTCGTCCTATCCTGAATCTGTCTATTCTTAACACCTTTTTGGTGGTTCCAAAATTCAGAATGCTAACTCTAAAACAGCTGCTTTCTATGCTAGCAATCCTAAATTTAAAAGAAGGTTTATCTGCACATCCTCATAAGGGAATCTTGCAGGAAATACCTACGCTTTAGAGCAGGCTCTGTGCACTGTCAATTCTCTGCACTTCCCTTTGGCTTATCTACTGCTCCCAGGGTTTTCACAAAGTGCCTAGCTCCAACCATTGCATATTGCAGGGAGAGAGGAATTCGTATTTACCCATACTTGGACAATTGCCTGATTCAGGCAGACATTTCTACTTCAACACCTGGCATTTGTAAAGAGACTTCCAACTTCACTGGGGTACACCATCAACGAAAAAAAATCACAACTGGTACCCAGCCAACAGATTGTATTCCTGGGCGCAAGCTTGAACATAACTTCATTCCTCACTCCAGAGAAATGCATTTATGTGGCAAACTATTTCAATCTACTGGCCACCAAAACCGTTCTATCTGCAAGAAAAATACTGCAAGCCCTAGGGTTCATGGCCTTTTGCATTCTACTAATTCCATATGCAAGACTGCATATGAGAAAACTTGTATGGTACCTAAAAAGTCTCTGGTGTCAACATTCTCAGGGCCTGGAAACAATGATTCCAATCACTCCTTGCCTAAGGACAGAGTTCCTTTAGTGGGCAGAGGCCTGCAACCACAACAAGGAACTCCCTTTCACTCTACCGCCTCCCGCCCAAACCCTAACAGACGCATTAGACTATGCATGGGGTGCTCGCATGGCAGGGTACTGCATTCAGGGCAAATGGAACCCAAAGCAAATGCACCTGCATATCAGTCAAAAAGAAATGTTAGCTGTACAGAATGCTCTGACAGCCTTCAAAGGCCTTATTCTTCCAGGACAGCTATTGGTAAAGACAGGCATAAACAAGCAGGGGGGAAACCCATTCCTACCCACTCTGCAGACTAGCCGTAGCTCTGTGGAACACAGCCTTGAGCAACCAAGTGCACTTACAAGCCCAATTCCTGCCCGTCAAACTAAATTCACTGGCAGACGACTTAAGCAGAAATCTCATGTACCCAAATGAGTGGAAACTGGAACCCAAAATATTCAAGCTTTTGAGGGAACAGGTGGGGGACACCAGAGGTGGACCTTTTTGCTTCCCCTCAGAACTATCAGTTGAGCAAATATTGCACCAGAACTCCCCCACAGCCAAGCTTGGAAAGTGGATGCCCTGTCCCTTCACCTGGGAAAGCCTCTGTCTATGCCTTTCCCCCTCTGCCACTCTTCTTGAAGGTTCTACTAAAAATCAAACCGGACAAGCCAAGGACAATCATGATTGTGCCAGACTGGCCACGTCAGTACTGGTACCCTCTTTTTGCGCAGTATGAAGGTGCTACAACCATGATACCTGCCTCAGACTCCTTCCATGCTGTCCCATCAGGCTGGCCAGATTGTGCACCCTCAGCTACAGACCCTGAACCTTGCAGCCTGGCTTAATCCCCTGAATTCAACACCAGCAGCCCTCAGTAAGTAGGTGCTGGATGTCATTCTTGATGCAAGGAGGCCTAGTACTAGAAAATCCTATTCGGGAAAATGCAAAAGATACTGTTCCTGGAGCCAGTCTCAGGGAATGGGCACAACTGTGCCCAGCTTACCTCATGTACTAGATTACTTAACAGAAATGCTCCACAAAGGCCTATATTTCTCTTCAATTAACATTCATGCCTCTGCCATCTTGGCTCATTATAATACTGAGCCACCCATTTTCTCTCATCCTCTGGTAAAACAGTTCCTGAGTGGAGCCAAAAATTTAAGACCCCCCAGGAGAGCTCCCACTCCAGCCTGGGACCTTAACTTTGTATTAGAAAAGCTCACACTTCCGCCCTTTGAACCTGTGGTCACAGCAGAGTTAAAATTCTTCTCATGGAAAAACAGCTTTACTTCTAGCCATCACTTCAGCAAGAAGTGTCTGAATTGCAGGCCCTTATGGCAGTGGAACCCTTCATATCTTCCATGCAGATAGAATTTCCCTCAGGACTAACCCATTCTTTATGCCCAAGGTGGTGTCTAGTGTGGCTTTAAACCAGTCCATTCATTTGCCAACCTTTTTTCCTAATCCTCAGAATAAAGGGGAAAGGATCCTGCATGCCCTGGATGTGCACAGGCAGCTTAGGTTCTATCTGGACAGGACTAAGTCTCTCAGAAAATCTGACCAGCAACTAGTCAGCTTTGCTGCAGTGGCAGAGGGCAAGGCCATTTCAAAGCAAACCATTTCTAAATGGATAGCACACTGCATCCATTTCTGCTGCAAGCACTATTGGAAACCTACCCCACAGGGGATCAGAACTCATTCCACTAGGGCTACATCTACCTCTACAGCATTTCTCAGGGGAGTCCCTACCAGGGACATCCTGGAAGTTGCAACCTGGAGCTCTGTACACACTTTCACCAAGCACTACCACTTGACTGTATTTTCTAAATCCAGAGCTGGATTTGCCACCGCAATCTTACAGGGCCTGATTGCCAGCCCTAATGCTTCATAACTACCTCCACCCTTCCTTAGCTTTGGGAATCAACCCAAATGTGATGACTGCAACAGTGAAACATGAAGAACATAGTACAGTTGTGTACACTTACCATAAATGTAGATGTTAGAGTGTATTCACTGTTGCAGTCCTGGTCACCTCTCTCCAGCCCCCTGACTTCTCTTGATTTCTATCCTATCTTTTTGGTCTAGCATATCTTGTATCATTGGTATTTGTTTTGCTGGGGGTATTGCATACCATGTAATTGCTTCCTATTTTGGGGGCACCTGACATATGGGGCAAGAAAAACTGATGTAATGGCATTGGCTGCATGTTTTATACACCTGACGACCTGATGTCATGGAAGAAGCGACAGCATCCGATGCAGAAATCCAAAGAGACTGGTATTCAGGCCGGCTGAGGGCTAGCTGCATACAGATAACCCAAATGTGATAACTGCAACAGTGAATATACTCTTAACATCAACATTTATGGTAAGTGTACACAACTGTACTTTTTGATTTCCCCCCGGTTCTGGTGTCTCTTGCACAAGTAGTGGTAGTTATGGCCTCAGCTGTACTGCCATCTCGGTTTGTGTGCCAGCTTCAGTCATTCAGGTGGTGGTGCATCATTTCTGATGCCATGTTTCTAGTGTTGGCCATGCCGGTATATTCCATTGCTAGTGTTTTGAGTATGGGTTTCTGGCTGCTGGCCCCTGGGCACTAATGTACAACTTCTGTCACAATTTGTATTTGATAGCGGTTATTTTGTCAGTGGTGACTCTGGCATGGGCTCCTAGGCAGTTTCATATGATGCATCTTCTTCAGGCTCAATCTCGGACAGCTTCCCTCCCTCCCTGGCATCCTTGTACCTGAATGTAGCATGCCCCTCCCCCTGTCCTCAAGTCCTTGAGGCTTTCTGGTCTGCTTGCTTGAAGTCCTCAATTAAGAGACCTAGAAAAACTGATAACAGTGCATGCACCCTCCTTTAGATCTTTCTATGGAGCATGTCGATAGGGGGGCAGTCTCCCACTTCTCTTCCAGAACACCTAGAATTCAGAATAGATGCAGAGAGACTGAAGACTAGTCCTAAGACCCAATCTTTTTTCCCCCTGAGGAGACCAGGGTGGGCTTGCGTTTTCACTTCTCAAATTCTGATTTCTGGGTGTTCTGGAAGAGAAGTGGGCTTGCCATTACATTTCACAAACTTCTGTCTACTTCCCCGTGTAGTATATATCTTGAAATACACTACCAAACTTTCGTAAAAATACTGATTACATTCTTTTGGCTTAAATTATGATTGCTTTAAGTAAACAAAACTTTCAGATATGGAGTGCCCCTCCTTATTTCATTATGTTGAATATTTTCATAACTTGGTTTAACAAATATGTTGTTTAAATATTTTCCTTACAAAAAAAATAGGTTTTCTGTATACAGCATTTATAAAACCTATTCAAACCTTGTATTCCAAAAAAAAAAATCCTTCTATACAGGTCTACAGGGCTTATTAATGAAATCCTAAACAATTTTCTAAATCTGAGTAGTACAATTCTAGATCAGAGAGACCTTGATCCCCTTTATTTTATGAAAGCACGAGTTCTCCAAGAGACTGAATATTTTGCTGTATGAAAGAAATGTATCTAGTTCATTTCTCATTAAAAACTTAACTGGAAGAAGGCCTGTAATAGCCTGTACTAGATACAGAATATTGTAAGTATAAATATTCTGACAGCATCTGCCCGTTGTTGAAAATATAATTATGCCAATGTGAGAAAAAAATCTGTTCATGTCTCAGCTGGGTAATCATAAACCTTCTGAGCAGTAGTTTGTGTAGAAGTAATAATCTCTCTTGTATTAAATCGTATGGGGTGAGAAATGAGTATAGTTTCAATAGCGGTAATGAAAACTGGCAAAGTCATTGGTTAAGCTTGTAACCTGAAAGGTTACTATACTGATCAATTATAGATGATTTTATTTTAATTAATGTACATTTGTTTACCGAGAAATTCTGACTGAACACAGCTACTTTTTCAGCAGAGGCCCGGGGAGAAAAGCTCCACAGAATGACATGGTAAATCAAGGTATATATACAGTAGAGGTGATCATGACATGGAGTAATACAGGAGCAAAATTGGTACAATTGTGTAGAAGCTCTAATTACAAACATTGAGAAATAAGAAGTATAACACAGAGCTACAAATGTTCTAAACAGTAACTAGATAATAGACTAAAGGATAACTAAATCCTGGAAGCATTAACTAGCAGTGAGCAATCTTCAGTTCAGTTTTGTAGTGATAAAGGGGATACTCTAAATCTGGGAAAGAAGAGCAGGGTAGAAAAGGGGGGGGGGTTATTAGTTGGGATTTGGAGAAGGACAAAGTCAGTGGGAATTTAGGGGGAGATGTAAGTACAGTCTTGAAAAGACTGCAGGAAGGGTAGTTAGGCTAGTGGGAAGGTTGTTCCAGAGCTTGGATGTAGCGCAGGAAAATAGTGCTTCACCTACTGAGTTTTTGGCTTTGGTGACCTGGAGTAGATTTTTGTTGCAGGAGCGTAGTGGTCTGGAAGAGTGGTAGGGTTGGAGAATTGTATGGAGCGATGAGATTCAGAGAGGGTGGTTTACTAGTTTATGAGCAAAGGTGAGTTGAGTTTGGTGTAGGAGTTGTGGAGTTAAAGCCAGTCAAGGTCTCTAAGGAGGCACAGTGGTGGCTGCAGTAAGAGGCACCAGTGGCAAATTTGGTATTGTCACAGGCCTCGAGTTGGTGTAGGTCTGACTGTCTAAGATTTGTAAGTTTGGGTGATGGGTGGAGTAGGGTGGAGATTAGTTGGGAATTGGCAATAGAGATTCTTGCTGGTTTGGTGAGGTATTGGTGGCTTCTATGTAAGGCACCCAGTTTTTTGTGAACTTTTTTTTATTGTTAGTGATATGTGGGTGTCAAATTTGAGATGGTCTATCTGTACGCCAAGTAGTTTTGTGTGGACTGTTAGTGGAATGGAGGTATTATCCTTTGCTTGAATAATGAAATGTAAGGTGTTCAGGGTAGATTTGGAGGATTGGAAGATGAGGAGTTTGGTTTTTATTTGGATTGAGGCCAGCATTTGCATTAGCCAACTTTCAACTGAAGAGCGAGATTCTTGGGTGATCTGTTGGAGCTCTGTTAGAGTTGGGGCTGAGCAGATGAGGGTGGAATCATCTGCGTACTGTACGAGGGAGGCATGTTTGGTGGCAGTGTGCAGGTTGTCAGGGAAAAGGGAGAAAAATAAGGGGCCAAGGATGGAGCCTTGGGGAACCCCGAGAGTAACGGAGAGGAGTGGATAGATTGTTGTCCCAGATGACTGATTGCTGGCGGCCTTGTAGATAGCTGTGGAACGAGTTTGTGGCTGGTGTGGAGAAAGAGGTTAGTTAGAGCCGAGAGTAGTAGATTGTGTGACTCAATGTCAAAGGCTTTAGATAGATTCAGAAATACAGCAGAGGAGAGGAGGCCACAGCAGAGGAGAGGAGGCCACTGTTTTTGTGATGGAGGATAGTGTTGGTGAAGGAGAGGAGAGCAGTTGTAGTGCCGTGGTGTGGTCTGAAACCATGCTGGGTACTGGAGAGGAGGCCATTGTTTGTGTGATGGAGGATAGTGTTGGTGCAGGAGAGGAGAGCAGTTGTAGTGCCGTGTTGTGGTCTGAAACAGCTTCTGTCTAGGAAACCTGATTTAGCAAATAAATAAGTCTGGTTAAAAGGAGAGGATATCTGGTATTGCCTAAAAATATCCCAACTTCATATAGTTACTTAGCTAATCTGGTAAAAGGTTACAAATCAGGAGAGAGGAGTGGAGCAGGAAGAGGGAATACCCTTGTTATTGTACCACTGGAATGAGAAGGGAGGAGAATGGAGTCCTAGTTTAAATTCTTGCATAAGCATTCTGATGTAGTAGATCAAGCTGACTTGCAAAGTCTCATGGCAAACCAATTCACTATAGAACTACAAAGAAAAACTGCCAGTTTTCTCTCAATTGTTTTTTAATTGAAACTCAGTATTATATATCAAGAGTAATGTTAAAATGTTATGACATGTTTGGCACCCCTTTATGAATCTGGTTTGGACGAGTTGAATCAATCCCTGGTAGTCAATCATGTAATTCATTTTATGAGCAAAAATCAAGATAGCTTGTAGTCTGCATTTAGTACTGAGATCAGACAATGGATCTTTCCCTGGTTTCAAAATCAAGAAATCGGAGCTTCATCTTAACTTTAAAGGTAACCTGCTTTTGAAAGTATTACATTTGCTAGATTAAAAATCCTTCCAAAGTTTGGGACCTTTGTCAGTGTATCTAAGATTAGAGCATCATAGGCTAAGGCAAAGTGTCAGCCTATCTCAAAATCAATAACTCCTTCTCTATGGGGAGAACAATTTCTTTTCTGAGGCTTCATGAGTTGAGGCAGTGTAATTCATTGGAGAAACTGATCTAATTTATGCTCCAAATGAGGGCCCCGTGGAACCCGTTTTTGTAGAGTACAGTATAATATGAAATGAAAAGTTGACCATTTGCTTGTGAGAATCGATGACTTCATCTGTGTCAGGATCTCTATGGTCAAACCCTTGTTTGCCACTTAATATGCATGCTAGAGATTTCAGTGGTATCAGAGGAATATGCAAAATGATTAGTCTTTAAATCCCTCGACATATCTTGTGCTTGGATCACAAGTTTATACTCGATACTCTAACTGCGATTGTAGTTGAACATATTCCTGTAACGTATCTACTTGATTCCCTTCCTCTGATCACTGTTGCAGTATTACTCAAAGCTGGAATATCCTGCCAAGGATAGCCAGACATGTCCAGCCAGCATACTAAAGCGTTGGGTGTCATCCTGTTGTTAGCTATACATCTGACCGTAGGATCTTGGTCTGATGGCAGCAAGAGATGCATAATTGATGGGTGCAAATTACTTCTACTTAACCTACACCAAAGAATGGAAACTGAGGCAGAGGCAACTGTGTACATGTGTACAAATCAAGAAAGGAGCGGGAGAAAGGGATTGAAATCTGCCTTGCCCCAAAACTGAAAAATATAGGAAAAAAAGGGGGGATTTTTTTATTTTTTTTTTTATTTGAATGATTTAGTCCCACTAGTCTCGTGGCTTCTTTTCATGGAAGAACTGAGGTGGTATTTATACTTCTAGGGTAAATTTGGCCAGGGCATTGAGGAGCTTGCCCTGCACTGTTCGATAGGTGATGTGGAATCTTTTACGTCTACCTGAGCTACCACCAACTCAAGCAGAGGAGACCTTGGTTTATGAAGGAAACAATGGTGGAATGTAATACTGCAGCAGTCTGACATCTACTGTTGTGGTAAGTTCTTGCACAACTGTAAGTGTCCTTCCTGAGATCACTGTTGCAGTTTTAATGACCTATACGCAATGTCTAAGAAGAAAGGGAGGAGAAAGACTGAGCTCAGTTGTGGTCTACAAGTTGTTTGCTGTAAAAAGAAAAATAAATGAAAACAGCCTTAGAAATCAGAAATAGTGTGCTTGGAAACAGGACAATCCACCCTCTTGCCATGAAAATATACAAAAAGCTGGTCAGATTTTCTGTTAGTTCAGATTTTACTTAAATACAGCTGAAACAATGTGCATCTGAAGAATGCAACATTATCCCCCCTTTAATCTGAGGGGGGGGGGGTAGACAAGTTGGTCTGATTCAGAGTTCCTTTATCAACTTCAGCATAAAAGAAGGATGAGGTTAGAGAAACCTCATCCTTATGGAAAATGAGAAGGTGCAACTTGTTACCAAGGCTTACAATGCTTGAACTCAAAGCCACCAGCAAAACAATTTTCCAAGTACAGAATTCTACAGATGAAGATGTAGCAGGCCCAAAGGTAGAATTTTCCAGGACATGGTTCAGATCTGAGAAAGGGGAAATGGCTGTCCTTTGTCATTAGATGTGTAGGAAGCCTTTCAAAAATTGTTCTACCCCAAAGTAAGTGGTGGATCCAGAGCAGGCAGAGATGGCTAACAAAGGTTTTGATAGAGAATGCCATTCCATCTTTGAGCAACTCAAGTAAGGGAGAAAGAATAACCAGTTGACAAGAGTCCTGACTTTTTGTGACACCATAAGAAAAACCTTTTCCCAATCAGAAGTACAAGATTTCCTAGTATTTGATTTTGTACTGTCTCATAGAAACGTAAGCATGTCTTCAGTAAAACGGAGCCCAAATTGAATTAAATACAGTTGCAAGCGGTCATATTAAAGGTCTGTAGACTGGGGGTGAATTTTAAAACCTTTGTTCTGAGTGAGCAAGTCCATCTTGTGAGGTAATTTCTGGTGATTGCCCCTAGCCCAGTGAAAGAAGTGATTACCAGTGTTTTCTGATTCAAAAGGGGGGGTCACAAGCAAGATTTTGGCTTGTCTATCTTGATTCTGAGAAGGATCTTGAGAATTCATGAAAGTGGAGGGTATGTATGGAGAAACTTTCCCTTCCAAGAAAGACTGTGTCCGGCTTTCATGCCTGAAGCCATGGCAGTCTGGAACAGAACAGCCTAAACTGCCTATTGTGTGCAAGGGGAAAAATATCTATCTGGGGAGTACCTCACTGATGGACAAGGTCCAGAAAGACCTCACTGTTTAGCATATGGAAAATTCTACCTTTGATAAGGGTCTGCTCAAAAAATCTGCCACAGTTCTCGTTCCTGATGGGATATAAACAGCATGAAGGAAAATGTTATGTTTAAACACTTTGTCCCAGGAAATCAAGGCTGTTCAGCAGAGGCAGTTAAGACTTAATGACCACATTATTGTGGTGGTGTCTCTAGATCCAAAGAGGCCCTGGAGTCCAGAGGTAATGCTAGGATATAAGAGCTAGTGTAATGACCTTCATTTATGTTAAATGCAGTCCCTCTGTTTGGGTCATCAAAAATTCCTGGACCCGGATAGTTTTGGAGCAAGCTCCTCAGTGAAGTAACTGTGAATAGCTCCTGTTGAAGGGAATGAGCCACACCACAGAAAGTGCTCATGGATTGAGTGAAGTCTGGTTGATTCTTCAAAGAAACCCCTTCTTTATGAAGGGCAGTGCAGAGTTTAAATTGACTTTGGATACCTCTGTGGCTTCAAGTGGAGTCTGGCATTAGGTACCATGGGAGTTGTTGATGTCGTGTACCCCAGAGCTCTGAAAATCTGTTGCTGAGGTTACATCCAAGGGAAGGTTTTGAAGTTAATACGAATGGAATTGAACTTTGTCTGCAGGGAGGAAAGCTTTTGTTGACAGAGCATCACGTCTGCATCTAGGAAAATCAGATCCTGTGATGGACGTAAAGGCTTTTTAAGGTTCATTGTGATCCTCAAACTGCTCAGAAGATTCTTGACAAAACCAGGTCCCCTAATAGAATATTTTCGGAAGGAGCCTGCATCAAGGGAGTGTCTAGATGAGGAAATTATCTGAATTACTAAAAGACTGCAAACGACCATGACAGAAGGCGTTCACTTTGTGCATACCCGTAGAGCAGTTGAAATGCCAAGGGGTAAAGCAGAAAACTGAAAAGTAATTTGAAGAGAGACTATCTTCAGAACTTTCTGCATGCTGGATGAGCAAAATTACAGTAAGTGTTCTGTAAATTCATTGTCACCAGAAAGGCTTGGGGAAGGATCATTGGTAGGATTTACAGGGTTAACATCTTGAAACTTTGAATTTTGAGAAATGTGTTTGGAGAAGACAGGTCCAGAATAGGTATCCAATTACCCTCCTTTTTGGTAACTGCTTGAATTTTTTTTTATTAGCTGAGACAGCACAGATTTTATTGTCCTGTGAGCATTGAGGTCTTGAAGAGGGAGAATGAAGTCAGTCTGGCTTCCAGGTGGCTGGAGGAAGCCTGAGAGATACGGAGGGGCAATCTAAGACATTCTGCAACCATTCTAGATGAAGGACAGAACCCATGTGTCTGCTGCTGTGGATTGTCAGGTTAGAAAGGATAGAGGGAGCTTTTGAGACAGAAGATCCGGAGGATGACTGATGGAGAGTGTTGATTAGTTAGAGGGTTTATAACCTTTCCACTACTGTCAACTTTTCTGATTTTTTTTTTTCAACCCCTCTGAGATGTTTTGCTGTGTGTGAATGTTTTAGTAGGGTAGTATGTCTGCTACTTGTGAGCAAAGGAAAGGAACATTTGCTTAAAGCCTTGCATAACCTTACCTTTCTCATGTAGAGTCTTTGAGACCTCAAGGCATATCTTTGACTAGCCAGGCATATCTTTGACTAGCCAGTTTTAAATGTTTTAAATTTTCTTCTGTAGAATGTTGAGTATCCTACAGTAACAATATGTTTTTGGCCAAGCAAACCAACTGCTAAATATTTTTAGAATGCTTTGTGGGAGAGTTTAAACCAGTCGCTTTCCATGAAATAGAGGAACATCAAGTCTCAAACTAAAGAAACACTCTCGTGTTAATGAGGAAGAGGTAAAACGCATCATACAGTATATACAAATAAGCAATCTTGAGGAAAAAAGTAACTAATCAAAGCTATTGTACAAAGACAGATGTTAAAAATCACAGCTAAAAAGTTCTATAAACACATTCTCATGTCTAGGCAGGAGGCCAGATGCCTCTACTAGAAAGAGCCTTACAAAAAGTACTCAATGCAGTGCAATGTTCTGTGTATTGTATTGAGTTTATAAAATCAAATGGCATAAACGTTATCCGTTGTCACTCCTCCTCGACCTAGATGTCAGTGACACCATATAATCACGTGGTCTCACTCTGTCCATGTCCTGTAACTTGACATTAACTGTTAACAGGACTGAAAAAAATCAAATGTTTTCAAAATTTAGTAGTATGTAGTTTGCTATAGGCCAAAATTGGGACAGCACAGACTTCTGTCTTGCCTTCAGCATTCACTTTGTATAAAGCACTGACTGCAGTTCACATTAACCAAAGCTGTAGCTTATTTTAGCCTGCTAATGTTACAAAAAAAGTCATTGTCTCTCCTGCCAAAGCCAGTCTAAAAGTGGCAGGATAGGGAAGCTTAAACTTAATTTCCTGGCAAGACGAATGGCTGGCAGGACTTCTGCCTGCTGGGCTCTTGTTTTGCTGCAGTAGTCATTGCCACAGCAAATTCTAAGGCCTTGCAACTGGACTGTTTACCTGCACACCAAAACATTCACCTCATCCTGTCTTTCAGCTGAAAAGAAGCCAGTCTGACCAAAATAGGATGAGATTTCCTTGCAGCCATTGGGCTGTATACACTTTGTGCTTGCTCAGTCTGCATCTCATTTAAAGGGATGTATGTCCATTTCGGGAGGTTTCTCTTCCTTAAAGGACTGCAGTCATTGCTTTCTGCCCTTTCCACAGTGCCAGTAAAGTGCAGGTTTTTGCATCTTGCATGATCTTCCAGATCCTGTTGCTTCATTTCGCTGGTTTCAGTTTCCTGTAGCTACACATGTATAGGAAAAGGATTGCAGAGAATCTGAATGGATCGAAAATAGTAGGTTCTCACTCCTGTTGGCCAGCTTTATTTTACTTTGAAAATTCTTGACACCTTCTCGCTGATTTTAGTCAACTCTGCCATTGAGTTCAGTCCTGCCATCTAGCATAGCATCCTGTGCTGTTATCTCTAGCCGAGTTTTACCTACAGCAATCCCTTCAGAGTTACAGATGTGAAAATGTTCAGCTCTACTTGCTTACACAAAAATGTTTGCGGCATTCGCAAGTGCACTTAAAACACGTCAACAATAAATATTAGCCCTTCAAATCCATTTAATCAAAAAAACTTTCTGATACTTCCATAAGTGCAGACCATTTTTACAGTAACTCTGCATGTACAGATAAACTCGTGACAGTCTGAGTGGTCATTCTTAACCTCCATTTTAAGATAAAGGTTTAGCAAGTTACTAGTAAATAACTACTAAATGTTATAAGACGGTAACAAAGCATAATTAGAGATGTATACAGATGTTTTCTTAGGTTTTCATGTATTGTCTTTTATATGAAGATTTCTGTCATCCTTTAAAGGAGACAACAAAATTTGTGTTGAAAGAATGACAGGGATGTGTGATAAGAATTCAACTTGTATAGGTGCCAGTGATGTGCTGATTGTGCATCATGTTGATATTTTACATTTAGAGATGGGTATGATATGACTGATTTAAGCTCTGGAATTAGTTTAACTTGCATGTATAACTTGAAAGAAAATCATTTGAAATGAGGAAAAAATTATTTACCTTGTAAAAAGTGGCATAGTATCTGATCCTTACTATTCATATACTTTATGCCACTAAAGTACTACAATGAAAATTCATTTTCAGTTATCTTTGTCTTTGACTGTCCATTTCTTGTTGCATTTCATTTGAGATGTAGACAATCTCCAGTCCATTTCTTCTGTTTTTTTTTCTAGAATTTTATTCTTCTTTATAAACTACAAAGCATCTTCCAAAGTGTAAAAGTCCTCTGTCCTGTAAGATTTATTTTAGCCGGAAACAAAACTTGTGCCTTAATATTGCTTTTCTTTAATTTTTTTTTATATGTGATGCACATGCTTTGATTTTTGACATTACTAAGTTGAACAATTATCAAATCTTGTGTTTTCTTTTATTTTGGCTGGATAACTAGTCCATGCTGCTTTTAAAAGTAAATCTTTATCTTGGCTGGAAAATAATCTGACAGTCGCTGACCTTTGATGTCGGTAGATTTTTCTGTATTGGTGTGTTGGGAGTGTGATATGTGTGCCTTCTCAGTACCGAAGGAAAGAGCTTTTAGGCAGGCTCAGTATCTTAGGCAGCCAGGTACTTAGAAACTGAATCCTACGGTGTCCTTCCTCTTTCTCATAAATCCTAATGTTCCTTCTGGATCTGTCTTCTAGATCTAGTTTTTCCCGAAAACTATTTTGTTTCAGGAATAATTCGGTATTCTCACTCTCTATCATTCTTCCATCTAAAATCCGTCATTGCCTCTTCTATATTTGAAATTTGTGATTGTTTGAGAGTCAGTCAGCACTTCTGCCCCCTGCCATTCTCCCGTAATGTCTATTTTGCTTTCCAATTTATCCACCTTTATATAAATTCATTGATGTTGAATCGTTCTCCATTCTATTGTCCTGTACACTGGGTTTGCAGTGACTCATTCTGAGGAAATTTAAGTTTTTCTTGACAGGAAAAAGAGATGAAAAAGGTTTCAAACCTTACCAAATTGCTCTGTTTTTACCAAGTTTTGGGGTCCAAATGAAGGGGTGCCACGATTCCCAAGTGGCACCCTTTCATTTCGATTTTTTCTTTGTATTTTTCGCGCTTTGTGAGCTGACATCACATGCGCGATGTCGCTCAGTCAGGGATACCAGTCTGTCGGAATTGAGCTGAAGGAGCTCACATCGTGCATGCATTTCCGGCTGGGGCTGGGATTGGCCATTCAAATGCTCTGCGAGCGGGAACGGCACTCCGTGAATGGAACGAACTAAAAGGATTTATACTTGCAGTAAGGAAATCTTTATTTTTCACAGGAATTATGTTCAGGCCAGGGAGTAAGTTGTGCGCGTGACTGTGTGTGTGAAGAATAAACACTGCTTTCTGTAAGGTGTATGATTTTGGAAAAAGCAATATGAAAGGATGTCAGAAAGCAATAACACAAAATTTAGAGTTACTGTGTTTAACAAGTGGACAGTTTGCTTCCTGAAAGAATTGTTCAAAAGATGTGTGCATCTTTGTTATAACCCAGGCTGAAGTAACACATTTTGATGTTCATCGTGCATACAGCTGCAGTCATAACAGATGGGTTCTCCTGCCGTCAGGCGGGTCCTCGGTCGGCCGAATTCCAAAGTCTAGGTCTGGCATCGGTTGTCGTCGCTTCTTCCCTGACGTCAGTGCGACAGGGGTATAAAAGAACAAGCCGACGCCATTTTCTTAAGTCTTTCTTGCCACGCGGTGCCCGAAGCAGAAGCAGTTCGCAAGTGCCGGTCGGCCAGCTCCTGAAATTACGAAAATTTTGCAACCGAAGTCTTCTTGAAAGCTAGGTACCCCGTTGGGGAAACTTTTCTTGCCTCAGACCGATGTCAGACAAAGTTAATAATTGTATTTCATGTGGGAAGCAAATACCGCATAAGGATTTTCATTCCCTCTGCATTCCTTGCTTAGGCCCAGACCACGATGTCTCGGTCTGTCGTTTTTGTGCTGCATTCAACAAACGCACCATTAAGCGTCGGGCGGAGTTCGCCCAGCACTATTTTGGCAAAAAAATTAACTATATTATGTCGGATACTCAGACTCCAGTTTTGTCTAAACGCAAAGATAAGGACTGACACACTAGGTCTACAGCCTCTACCGACACCACGCCAAAGCCGACTACAGGTGGTCCGGTTCTCAGCGAGGCGCCTACGCAGCCCCTGCCTACCGATGACACATCATTGGTGGTATCTTCTGTGCTCGAGGTCGCAGGCTCCTCGGCCCACACCCCGACTACAGATACCTAAGCCACTTTTGGTGGTGAAACTCAAAATGTAGACAGGTCTGCCTCCTCTCAGGGTGTCTTCAGACCTTCCTCCTCTTTTTCCATCAAGGCTTTCACTAAGTCTAAAGCAGCCATGCGTTATAAGAGACCAGCTACACAGGGCCCTTCTCCAGGCCCCATGCCTAAAAAACAGATGCTTAAAATGGCTGAGGATTTAATTACTCTTATCAGGGGTTCTCACCCCGGACAAAAGGCCCAGAGTGGAGGAAGAATCCCCCTCCTCTGACCAGGCCTCCATTATTTCAGAGCACTCGGATGAACAGGAACATTCTTACTCCCCTTTTGAAGATTCTGATGCAGAGGAGTCCATTCCCTCAGTCTCCCCTCCAGAGGATTACTCATTTGGGGAAACCTTGCATACCTTAAGGGAACACTTCCACTGGGAAGGCCAAGAGTATTCAGATTCCAAGAAAAGGCTTAGGGATTTTCTCTTGCTACCTCGGCACAGGCCTCTGGCTATACCTCCGGTCTTAGACATACTAGATGATGTGTATTCAGAGGCCTGCCTTAACCCGGATTCTTTACCTCCAGCCCCAGTCAAACCAGACAGGTACTACCGGGTTCCTGACTCTCACCAATTTCTATACAAAAGCCATGCGGCTGACCCAGAAACTATCTCACAGGGCCCCAAGGGAATTAAAGCCTCCACTGCTAAAAATCCATTACCTTCCGAGAGAGATTCCAGATCTTTAGAAAGGTGGGGAAAAAAGGTATACAACTCGGCCACCTTAACCATGAGGGCATTAATTTGCCAGTTCCATATGTTAAAGTACCAACAGTTTCTGTTATCACAGTTGAGAAGCAAAATGTCACAACCTGAACAACCAGACTTGAAGGAGTTGCAGGATTTGATGCATAGTGCAGAACAAGTGGGTAAACATACCTTGTAATGTGGTTTTGATGCTCTAGAGGCCTTATGTAGAGCTGCTGTTACAGGATCAGTCATACGTAGACATGCCTGGCTCAGGGAGCAAACCTTACCAGATCATGTCAAAGCTAAATTACTAGATGCCCCTCTACAAAAGGATGTATTATTTGGTGTTAAAGCTGAGGAGGTATTAAAGAAAATGGAGGAAAAGGCTAAATCAATGCAAACGGTGAAAGATTTTCTACAGGTACAACCTCCACGTTTCAGTAGAAATTGGCCTTCCAAAAATTGTTCCTTTCCAGCCACGGACAGACCCCAAAGAGGTAGATACAGGCGCCCGAGGGGCAGAGGGCAATCTCAAGGATCGTTTAGAGGCAGACAATGGCAAGCTCCTACACAAAGAGGTGGTGAGGATAGTTTGCAGCCATTCAGAAAGCAAGCCCAATGACTTTCCCCTTTGCATGCCAAGCAAGGCTCAAATGGCAGCACCCTTAGGCGGAAAACTGGCATTATTTTCGAAAAATTGGCATATTGTCACAAAAGACAAATGGATCCTGGACATTATAAACAGAGGCTACAGATTCCATTTTCACACCCTTCCAAAAATGAGAGGCATGCCAAACCTGCCACACAATCAAAGGGCAGAGGCACAAAGACAAATTTCAGATCTCATGGACATGAAAGCTATTCAAGAGGTACCTACTCAAGAACAAGGTCAAGGTTTTTATTCCAGACTATTCCTGGTACCAAGGAAGGGAAAAGATTGGAGACCTATCCATCCTAAACACATTTTAACTCGTACCAAAATTCAAGATGCTCACATTACAGCAGCTTCTTTCCATGCTGGGCAAGGAGTCTTGGCTGTTAACATTGGACCTCAAGGAGGCATACCTGCATGTCCCAATCAGACAAAATTGCAGAAGATACCTCCGATTTCTTGCAGGTTCAACCCATTATCAATTCTCTGCATTGCCCTTTGGCTTATCTACTGCACCCAGAGTATTCACGAAATGCCTGGCATCAGTAATTGCCTACTGCAGACTTCAAGGGATACAAATATACCCATGTTTGGACGACTGCCTGATCCAAGCACACAGCAAGCACATACTTCTGAAACATCTGGCTTTTGTAATAATGTTGTTGAATTCTCTGGGATACACAGTCAACAAAAAGAAATCAAGGCTAATTCCCTCTCAGAAAATAATTTTCCTGGGTGCCAACTTGGACACAAACACCCAGATGGCCTACCTCACGCCAGAGAAACAGGGGCAACTAACTCAATACTACAGAAAACTAGCAAATTTCACCAGGCTGACTGCAAGGAAAATCCTGCAGGCTCTGGGGTTCATGGCATCTTGCATCCTACTAATCCCATGTGCAAAGCTGCATATGAGGAAACTTCATTGGTACCTGAAAAACCTATGGTCTCAACACAGCCACAGTTTGGAAACAATAATAACACTAATTCCATGTCTTCAAAAGGAATTTCTGTGGTGGGCTCAAGCATGCCAAACAAACACAGGTCTCCCATTCTGCAAGCCTCAAGCAAATCAAGTCATCACTACAGACGCCTCGGACTACGCCTGGGGGGCGCACATGACAGATCGGTGCATTCAGGGCAAATGGTCCCAAAAAGAAAAGCACCTTCACATCAATCAAAAGGAAATGCTAGCAGTAATAAATGCTATTATAGCTTTCAAAGACCTTCTGCATCCAGGTCAACTATTGATAAGGACAGACAACACCACAGTAATGTGGTACATAAACAAACAGGGAGGAACCCATTCATACCCCCTATGCAGGCTGGCCATGTCACTTTGGAACATGGCTCTGGAGTTACAAATCGAACTTCAAGCACAGTACTTGCCAGGCAAGGAAAACACGCTGGCAGACCACCTAAGCAGAAATATGACAGATCCACAAGAATGGAAGTTGCATCCTCAAGTTTTTACAGAGATAATACAAGCATGGGGAAGGCCAGACATAGATCTCTTTGCCTCCCACAAAAATCACAAATTGACAAAATTCTGCTCAAGGACTTTTCATCCACAGGCCTGGAGAGTGGACGCTCTCTTTCAGTTGGACAACAATGACAGTTTATGCCTTTCTGCCTCTTCCTCTGCTGCCCAAAGTTATATTAAAAACCAGAGCAGACAGACCAAAGATGAATCTCATTGCTCCAGACTGGCCAAGACAGCACTGGTACCCACTTCTGAGGAGCCTGACGCATTCCCCACCATGGACACTACCTCTAATGCCTCTTCTTCTGACTCAGCACAGCTTCAAAACTCTTCACAGTCAGCTGAAAACACTCAGTCTGGCCGCATGGAAGATTCCTTAACATCACAACAGACCCTACTCTCCAAGGAGGTGCAGGATGTCATTTTGGAGGCCAGAAGGCCGTCTACTAGAAAAGCTTACTCCGCAAAATGGAAACAGTTTTGTGCCTGGAATGAGAAAAAGGGCCAGAATCCTGGAAAACTGAATTTAACTCAAATATTACAGTATCTAGCTGAGCTGCTAAGCAGTGGACTTTCATTTTTCTCCATCAAAATCCATGCCTCAGCCATTTCTGCAGAATACAATACTGATCCACCTTTATTCTCTCACCCCCTAAGAGGGACTAAGAATATAAAGCCCCCAAGGAAACAACCAATACCTGCTTGGGACCTCAATTTAATTCTAGAAAAGCTGACCTTGCCTCCCTTTGAGCCAGCTACCTCAACAGATTTGCAATATTTGTCCTGGAAAACAGCTTTCCTTCTGGCTATCACCTCGGCTCGCAGGGTATCGGAACTACAAGCCCTCATGGCTGTGCAGCCTTTTATCATCTTCCATCAGGACAGAGTTTCCTTACGAACCAACCCGTCCTTTATGCCAAAGGTGGTATCCAGGGTAGCTTTGAATCAGGCTATCCACTTACCTACCTTTTACCCTAATCCTCAAAACAAAGGGGAGAGACTACTACATTCCTTGGACATCCACAGACAGCTGCGTTATTATTTGGACAGAACAAAGCTTTTCAGAAAAACAGAACAGCTGTTTGTGTCCTATGCTATAGGAGCTCAAGGGAAGCCAATTTCCAAACATACAATCTCAAAATGGATAGCCCACTGCATACGCTTTTGTTACTCTTTTCATGGTAAAACTGTACCTGCAGGCATCAGATCTCACTCCACAAGGGCCCACAGCTACCTCTGCAGCTTTCCTCAGAGGAGTTCCTACCAAAGATATTTTGGAAGTAGCCACTTGGAGTTCTGTGCATACCTTCTCCAAGCACTACCACCTACCATTATACTCCAAAACTAGAGCAGGCTTTGCCACTGCAGTCTTGCAGGGCATCCTGGCTCCTCCTAGTTCCACCTAGTGCCAACCACCCCTTTCTTAGCTTTGGGATTCTACCCATCTGTTATGACTGCAGCTGTATGCACGATGAACTTAGTACAGTTTTGTACCTACCATAAATGTAGATGTTCGAGTGCTAATACAGCTGCAGTCCAGGTTTCCCTCCCTCCTTCCCCTCTTGGGACAGGCCTATTGGCTAACTCCTCCTCATACAACCTGATTGGGGTATTCGTTTATGGTGTATTTGCTTGCAACTACTGTGTTTTGATTATATTGCATTGCTTTATTACATAAATTTATGTATTGCCTTCCTTCTGGGGGCACCTGACATCTGGGGCAAGAAAAACTGAAGAAAATGGCGTTGGCTGGTTCTTTTATACCCCTGTCGCACTGACGTCAGGGAAGAAGCGACGACAATCGACGCCGGACCTAGACTTTGGAATTCGGCCGACCGAGGACCCGCCTGACGGCAGGAGAACCCATCTGTTATGACTGCAGCTGTATTAGTACTCGAACATCTACATTTATGGTAGGTACAAAACTGTGCTTTTTGTCCCTTGAAAACTGAAGCTTGCCTTCAGATTTTTTTTTTTGTTAGAGTTATAACAGCTATTATACAATGACCCCCCATTAATATTCCAAAATGTGCATGCTGATTGGTCAGCGTGCACGTTGTAAATTAGACTTATACTAATGGAAAAAGGTCCGGTCACCCAGACTTTTTCCATTAGTACAAGTCTTTTTTTACAGCAACGGAGAACGCAAGATCTCCGTTGCTTTTTACACACTGTCTCGCTATGTTAAAGGAGTTTAACATAGCGAGACAGCTTTAAAAAAAGCAATGGAGAAAGCAAGATCTCAGTTACTTTTTTAAAGCTGTCTCGCTATGTTAAACTCCTTTAACATAGCGAGACAGTTTGTAAAAAGCAATGGAGATCTTGCTTTCTCCGTTAACTCCACAGCTCTGATGTACTGTGTAAGCATACGCATGCGCAGTACATCAGAACTGCCACAGAATACCACACAGCTGCGGAAGGGCAGCAATGAGGCATTATACAATGCCATTATTTAAAAAAAGTAATTTTTTTTTTTTTAATAATGTCTTTGTATAATAGCAATAACTCACTTCTGGGTGTGGGTAATGCTGGATTTGCCCGCAGTTCTTTTTGTTTGGCTAGTTGGGCTTCGCCCTCGTGACCAAACCGCACCAACCGTGGGTAAATCCAGCATTACCCACACCCAGGCGTGGGTTATTGCTATATTACAACACATGTATTTACTTGAAAGGTACATACGTATGGAATGATTTTATGCATTTATGGATTAGATAAGTGGCTTGGTCCAAACGATTTTTTTCTGTCATGAACTGGACATGATGCATCACAAAAAAAAAAAAAAAAAAAAAAAAAAAAAAAATATATATGTATATAATGAACGTGTACTATATATGTGATTGGAATGGCTGCAGGGGGACTCTGGTGCCATATTTTGGTTGTCTGTTCGTCAGTTTGCGTTTGAAAGTTGGTATCCCACAATTCCATTGGAGTGGGTGGGGTTATGTAATTATGTATGCAAATTGTTAATCTGTGTACAGATTTGTACCTATTTTTCATGTGCCTTGTCCATATTTTTGATGTTTCCAGGTTGAGAGGTATATTTCAGACTTTTTTGTAGAAGTTTTTCAGAAGCTTAATTTTACATCAATCATATTTTGCAATATTTTCTTGAATTTTTCTGAAAATCCTGTTACAGATGTTAAAATGAAGTAGAGCATAAGTACAGTGCTGTTAGCTACTCACCATCTTGGCCACTCCCCTTTTACTGCCTTTTCAGTAGTGGCCTTATTTTTGATATTTGTGCAGCTGCCACATGGTCTACAGTTTCCCACTAAGTTTGATCTATAGGCAATATCAAGGGCCTACTTTGGTTGCACTATTTTTGGGACTATCCGTCCATAGTACCCTCTTGGATTCGGGTAGCTGAGGTTCTGTCCCAGTTGTTGAAGTACACTGAAAAGACATTGCATGCAGAAGTTGTGAACTTGCCACAATGCTGGAGCCATGTTCTTAGGCAAGTACTATGCAAGCTGCCCTTGCAGGTCATTTTAAGCTTGGCCGGTTTTCGTTTTTGTGTGCTCAGTCACCTAGTATCTCATTTGGTTAGGGACTGGCCTTCCCAACCCTTAGTCAGTTTTATATAGTACCCATAATGAGAATAATTGAGATCATATCTTGGGTAATTTAAGGAGACCCATGCATAGGATAAAGCATTTAAGAGCTGCTTGTGTCTTTTAGTATAGGGGGGTAGTTTCCGTTTACCATCTATATATCCAAGTTGTACTGTAGACATATGAATATGGCGGTCTACTTTATGCGCTTGAAACACGAAAAACCGAAATCCAGATAGTGTGACACATAAAGAGCAAACCGCGCATACGTCGAACGTACTAAAACGTGAAATTTAAAACCTCGAACAGTCAGTCGGCCAACCCACCACCCCACAACATGCTACCTATCCCAACACAATAAAAAACATACATACACTAACCAAAACCCTACTTTTAATCCTAAATTAATGCACCAAAACCCTACTGCTAACCCTGCACTAAACTCCACATACACAACTATCTATGCACTATCCTTAACCCCCTCCCTAACCCTAAGGTCCATAACTACCGCACACTTCCCCTATGGAGCTATACCCAAACAAACTAAATATTCCACACACATACACTTAACAAAACCCTACACTAAACCTTACGTACATTACCTACCTATGCACTTACTTTAACCCCTCCCTAACCCTAAGGTCCGTAACTATCGCACACTTACCTTACGGAGCTATACTGCAGACGGGCTAACTATGCAAATTCAATATTTCAACTTTCGCGGTTTTGTTCGTTCGTATTCGCAGTTCGCTCTTTACATGTCTCATTATTTGGATGTGGGTTTTTCAGCTTTCGAGTGTGTAAAGTAGACCCGAATATGGACAGGGGTGAACTTTGTTTTCTGTGGCTGGGGAGTTTGCTCCAGAGCAATATCCTCCAAGAGATGCACCTGTCCCCCTAGACAGTTCTGTTCAAAGAATATTTCTAATGCCATTTGACTTGCTGTTGTGCAGTATATCCATAAGTACTGTGTCAGAGGATGCCTTGTTTGCTAGACACAGGCCATCTCTTAGTTTGTAGAATGCAGAGTATGGTGATAAGGCTTGGAGTGTATGACACATATTTTAGGCCTTGTAGCCTTTTTTTTTTATATAAAGTAACTGGGTGTTGCAGTTGTTGCATGTGTCTGGACAGGTACATGGCAAAGGGGGCATTCTACTGAATGGCCTAATGAGGGCTGAGTAAAGGTGGACAATGACATCCCTAGATCTGCACATAATCCCTTCATTGATAAGTTTTGCAGTGTAGAAGGACATTATGTGATTCTCATTACTAATTCCACTTTGTGTCAAGTAAAGAAACATTTAGTATGACTGAGATGAAGTATTACAAATTTATTCATAAACATAACCAAAAAGATTATATAATCTGATACATTTGCTGGCTGTGCCTGATTAGGTGCATATCAAAGGGGAGGTAGTGTACTCAGTCATAGGCTTAAGTGCATAATGCAGTGGAACAATGTCCTCTTTGGGCCTAGATGTCATACCTTTTTTTATAAGTTGTACAGCATAAAATGATTTCCTTTACTGGTTGAAGGCTGAATTACTGCCTCAGTGTGTCCCCAAGTCCCTCTGACTACTGGGTCGACTCTGAGTTGTATTGTTAATATGATAGTTACCAGGGGTGGCTGACTTCCCGATCTATACCATTATGTATTTCTTGGCATTTAGTTTTTAGTCCATGGGTCTGACACCAAGAAGGGATGATGCTGACAAATAACTGGAGAACATTGGCGTCAGTGGAGGATTTTTTGGCTGTTCCCATTTTTTTGGCTGCTCCCAATTTACAATCAGCTAAATATTTGGTTAGCCAGACACCCTTGACATTGGCCTTAATTTGAGCGAAGTAATGCTAAAAAGGAGCAGTCCAATGTTCAATCCCTGAGAGAGACTGCTTGTGACTGGAAAAACCACCCTACCAAGGGGCATCTATATTAATATTTTTTTCTTCATAGTTCACTGTTTTAGTAATGACTCTTTAATTTGATGTCCATGTTCATTCATTCATGACTGATGTTTGGTTCTGACTTCTATGAACCGACTCGGGCATTGTACATAGCTTGTGCCAGCCAAAAACTGTCGAGCTAAGGCTCTACCCACAATGCCTCTCTTCCCAATACCTCAGATCTTGTTTGCCACGCTGAAAATTGAACACGTAAAACATTTATTTTTCTTGTCGTTTCTAGCGATTTTTGACTAAAACTCTCTTACTGGATAGTTTCTCTCCCTTTTTTTGTGCGCGACTGCTTTCCGACTCTTTCTACCCACCCCCTTTACATAACTGTCTTCTTACCTTTGATAGTCTTTAAATACCATTGTTGGTATCCTTTTCCCTTTTTTTCTCTATCTTTGGGGTATTTCTTCAATACCATTGTTGGTAGATATGTTTAAAAAAAAAAAAAAAACTCCTTTCCTTTTTTTCTACTTGTGTGGTGTGTGTGTTAGTGATTTTGATATGGCAGAAAAGCAAAAGGGGACATCCGGCTTCAAACCGTGTCAGGACGGTGTCAGAAAGATGCCCAATTCTGATGGGCATCTTTCTTGCGTGTACGGTTTGGGTGACCCTCACTTGGACATAACTTGTAAAAATTTGTCTGGGCTTTAGTGCCTGTACTCTAGTAGAGAGGCGCAATAAGCTCATCATAGAAGACTTGTTAAAATGTCCCTTCAGTGAAGCCCTATCTAAGGCTGAAACTTCAAAATATCCGAAGCCAGATGTTAAGAAAGAAGCCACTCTATGCTGACACTTCAGCACATAATGCAAAGTCCAGAAAGCCACAGGTTCCAATGGTGTCTTCGGAACCAAAAGCCAAAGTACCAAAAATAACAGTATCACCTTCAGCACCGAAAGTGACTCAATCTGCATTGGTGCCATCTGTCATTGAACAAACTCAAACCTCTTTGGCACTGATCACCACTTTGGTGCCGGTGACCTCTTTGGTACAAACAATAGTTTTTGCACCACCACCACTTTCCTCTCATTCAGTTCCAGATGTTCTTCATCTCACATTGCTGCAGTCCTGACACTTGGGTAGTCCGCTGTCCCAGTCGGCCCGAATACCAAAGTATAAGGCTGACGTCGGTCAAGGCGCATTAGTCTGGCGTCAGGACGTCAGGGTACAAATGCGCATGACCGACGTCATTTCCTCAGTCTTTTTTGCCGCATGGTCCGATGCAGAAGCAGTTTTGCAAGTGCAGGTTGGCGTTCTGAGATTTTCCGAAGTCGGAGTTTCAGACCGAATCCAAGTTGGCTAAGTACCCGTTGGGAATATTTTGGTTTTTCTTGCCTCAGTATTTTACCGGATGTCAGAAAAAGTGAATAACTGTATTTCTTGTGGGAAACAGATACCTCATAGGGATTACCATACCTTGTGTATACCTTGCTTAGGGCCTGAGCACGACGTGGTTGGCTGTCGCTCTTGTGCTAGATTTAACAAACGCACTATAAAGAAAAGATTAGATTGTGCCAGGTTAGTTTTTGGGAAGCGGTGTAATTATAAAATGCCGTCGGATGCTCCGACGCCCGCTTCATCAAAAAAGCGCAAGGACAAAACAGCAAAGCCTAGGCTGGAAGAACCGTCCGGACGTCGGTTCTTTAGAGGGCTCGGTGGAGCCAGAGGTTCAGCCAGTAATTTCTTTGGAATCCCAGGGAGAGACTTTATTACTGCAAGATGTGACCTCTCAGGAGGTAGGCCAGGCGTAAGGGGCTTCTCAGGTAGCTGTTCTTCCCTCCCTTCCTAAGGTGGTTAGGCCCTCCCCTGCTGTTTCCAAGGCTTCTCCCAGGGGCAGGGCAGGTTTTGTTTCAGGTGTTACCCCTAGTTCTTCAGGGTCTGTACCTAAGAAGCATATGCTTAAGATGGCAGAAGATTTGATTACAATGATTAGAGGTTCTATGCCCCCTCCTGATAAGAGGCCTAGGGTGGAACCTGAGCTTGGGAGTTTTGAGCAGTGTTCGGATGCTTCTGAGTCTTCGGCTGAAGACTTGCAGGAGTATTCCCCTTACTCTGATTCTGATGTAGATGATTCTACTCCTTCTGCTTCTCCCCCTGAGGATTTTTCATTTTCAGAGACTCTTCATTCCATGAGGGAGCATTTTAAATGGGAAGGTCAGGATTTCTCTGATTCCAGGAAAAGGCTGAGGGAATTTTTGTTTCTACCCCAGCATAGGCCTTTAGCTATACCTCCTGTTCTAGATGTGGTGGAGGATGTTTTTGCAGAGGCTTCTCTGAACCCTGATTCTTTGCCTCCTGCTCCTGTAAAACCAGATAGATATTATAGGGTGCCTGCAGCTCATAAGTATCTTTTTAAGAGTCCTAGGGCAGACCCAGAAACTGTTTCACAGGGGCCTAAAGGTGTTAAGGCTTCTGTTGTTAAAAATCCTGTTCCTCCAGATAAAGAGGCAAGGGCTTTGGATAGATGGGGAAAGAAAGTGTATACTTCTTCACTTTGGCCATGAGAGCTTTGAATTGCCAGTTTCATATGTTGAAATACCAAAATTATCTCCTTTCACAATTAAAGTCTAAGGTAGATGCTTTGGCGGAAGGTATTGAGTGTAAAGAGTTGCAGGATTTAGTTCATGTTTCTGAACAGGTGGGTAAGCATTCTTTGCAATGTGGTTTTGATGCTGTGCAGGCCTCTTCGAGGGTGGCTGCCACTGGTTCGGTTCTTCACAGGCACGCCTGGCTGAGGGATCAGAATTTAGCTGAGCATGTGAAGACAAGGATTTTAGATGCTCCTTTACAATCTGATGTGTTTGGTTCGCCTGTGGAAGCAGTTCTAAAGAAAATGGAAGACAAGGCTAAGTCTATGCAGACTGTTAAAGATTTTTTGCAGGTTCAGCCTCCGAAGTTTAGTAGAAATTGGCCTACCAAGGGGTGGACATATCCTGCTTATGATTCCCAGTCTAGGGGTAGGTCTAGACGTGGTAGGGGCAGAGCTCAAGGTTCTTTTAGGCCTAGAACAGGGAGTTCACCTGCTCAGTCTTCTGGGGAGGGCAGGGGTCAGTCCTTTCGTAAACAGACCCAATGACCTGCCTTTTCAGCTGCCAGAATCTTCTCGTCTGGCAGCACCTTTGGGAGGAAGGTTGGCACTTTTCAAAGAAAACTGGAGTTTAATTACCCAAGACAGATGGGTATTGGATATCATTCACCACGGTTACAGGTTTTATTTCCATACCTTGCCTCCTTTCAAAGGCATGCCAGACATTCCTCTTCAACAAAGGAAAGAGGCTCACAAGCAAATTTCTCTGTTACTCCAAATAGGGGCCATTCAGCCGGTTCCTATGCCAGAAAGGGGCCTAGGATTTTATTCTCGCCTGTTCCTAGTACCAAAAAAGGGGAACACGTGGAGACCAATTTTGGATCTATCTATCCTCAACACTTATCTGGACATTCCCAAGTTCAAAATGTTGACGTTACAACAGCTTTTACCTCTGCTGGGCAAAGATCACTGGATGGTAACTTTGGATCTCAAGGAAGCTTACCTTCATGTTCCTATCAGACTAATTTGCAGAAAATATCTGCGTTTTCGAGCTGGGAATTCTCATTATCAGTTCTCTGCATTGCCCTTTGGCTTATCTACTGCCCAGAGTATTCACAAAGGTTCTGGCTCCAGTGATAGCTTTCTTCAGGCTAAAAGGAATACAAATCTATCCTTATTTGGACGATTGCCTGATTCTGGCTCAAGGAAGGACGTTCTTCTTCAGCATTTGGAATATGTGATAGCAGTGCTAAGATGCCTAGGGTATTCTGTGAACGAAATAAAGTCCAGTCTAGTACCCTCTCAAGACATGTGCTTTCTGGGTGTGAGACTGAATACAGCAACCCAGATGGCCTTTTTAACCCCGGACAAACAAAAGAATCTTTCTCTTTACTTCCATCAACTATCTCATCAGTCCGGGCTGACTGCAAGGACAGTCCTTCAAGCCTTAGGGTTCATGGCATCTTGTATTCTGGTGCTTCCCAATGCCAAACTGCATATGAGGAAGCTGCAATGGTATCTCAAAAATGTATGGACACAGCACTGCCAGGATTTGGACACTGTCATTCGAATAATTCCTTGCATTCAGAAGGAATTTTTGTGGTGGGCTCAGGAATGTCACCTAAACAAGGGACTCTGTGACCCGGCCAGAGGCGAGTCAGATTCTAACGACAGATGCCTCAGACACAGCTTGGGGAGCTCATCTGAATGGAAAGTGGATACAAGACAAGTGGCCTGCCAGACTGCAGCATCTACATATCAACATGAAGGAGATGTTAGCAGTCCAGTTTGCATTACTGGCTTTCAAGGATTTACTTCTTCCAGGGCAGGTGTTGATTCTAACAGACAACACAACTGTCATGTGGTACATCAACAAACAAGGGGGAACACATTCTTATCCTCTATGCAGGCAAGCAATCATTTTGTGGGAGACTGCGTTAAGCTTGCAACTGAATCTTCAAGCAAGGTTTCTGCCAGGAGCACAGAACTCCTTAGCAGATGTGTTAAGCAGGCAAATCATGGATCCCCACGAGTGGAAACTGGATCTTCATGTATTTCAGACATTGACAGTGTCATGGGGAACTCCAGACATAGATCTGTTCGCTTCTCCACTAAACCACCAGCTGCCAAAGTTTTGCACCTAAAAGGTTTCATCACACAGCCTGGAAAGTGGATGCTCTTTCTTTCAGTTGGAAAAATCTTCATGTGTATGCCTTTCCACCTCTGCCTCTCCTCCCAAAGGTACTTCTAAAGGTCAGACAAGACAAGCCAAGGATGATTTTAATAGCTCCAGATTGGCCTCGGCAGCACTGGTACCCATTGCTGAGGAGTCTGGTAAGGAAGCCTCCATGGCCCTTACCTTTGATTCCACACCTATTGTCTCAGAAGGACGGGCATCTACTCAATGTCAAGCTTCACTCTCTTCATCTAACAGCCTGGCATATTCTGTTTTGAACCATAGCAGGTCTCCGCTTCCTCAACAAGTTTTGAATGTGATTATGGAAGCCAGAAGACCTAGTACAAGGAAAGTGTACGCAGGAAAATGGAAGAGATTTTCATTTTGGAGTGCAGCAAAGGATTTGGATGTTTCTGAGCCAAATTTGAGTGTGGCTCTTCAATATCTTACTGAGTTATTGGACAAAGGTTTGTCTTTCTCTTCCATTAAGATTCATGCTGCAGCAATTTCAGCTCACTATGATTGTGACCCACCATTGTTTTCTCATCCTTTGTTCAAGCAATTTCTTAGAGGGGCAAAGAATATAAGACCCCCACGTAGAGCTCCTACTCCTGCTTGGGACCTCAATTTTGTGTTGGAGAAACTCACTCTACAACCTTTTGAGCCTGCAGCTACTGCTGAATTGAAATATTTGTCATGGAAGACTGCTTTTTTGTTAGCCATTACCTCTGCAAGAAGGGTGTCTGAATTGCAGGCCCTTATGGCAGTTGAGCCTTTCCTGATTTTTCATAAGGATAGGGTATCTTTACGTACTAATCCTTCCTTTATGCCTAAAGTGGTTTCTAGTGTGGCTTTAAACCAAACTATTCATTTGCCTACCTTTTATGCAAATCCCCAAAATAAGGGGAAAAGATTTTGCACACTTTAGATGTACACAGGCAATTACGTTATTATTTAAGCAGGACTAAGGATTTTAGGCAGTCTCAGCAGTTGTTTGTTTCATTTGCTTTGAGTTCTCAGGGTAAGCCTGTGTCAAAACAAACTATTTCTAAGTGGATTGGGTTTTGCATTACTTTCTGTTACTCCCATCATGGCAAGGAGATTCCAGCTGGGATTAGGCCTCATTCCACTAGGGCTACTGCCACTTCAACAGCATTTCTAAGGGGGGTGGCAACTAAGGATATTTTGGAGGCTGCTACTTGGAGCTCAGTGCATACTTTCTCTAAGCATTACCACCTTCCTCTCTACTCTAAATCTAGGGCTGGTTTTGCCACTGCTATTTTACAGGGCATGTTGTCTGCTCCTGCTTCTTTGTGATTTGCCATCCTCCCTTACCTCTGCTTTGGGATTCTACCCAAGTGTCAGGACTGCAGCAATGTGAGATGAAGAACATAGTACAGTTTTGTACCTACCATAAATGTAGATGTTCGAAGATCCACATTGCTGCAGTCCAATACCCTCCCTCCTTCCCTCTGTGTTTAGGGGTGGTTGTGTGGGTGGGATTGTACCTTTCTGACTTTGTATATATTGTACATATATTTGGTACAGGGGTGTTAGGTGTGTTGTTTTTTGGTTTGGCCTTATCTTTTTAGGGTCTTCTGACATCTGGGGCAAGAAAAGACTGAGGAAATGACGTCGGTCATGCGCATTTGTACCCTGACGTCCTGACGTCAGACTAATGCGCCTTGACCGACGTCAGCCTTATACTTTGGTATTCGGGCCGACTGGGACAGCGGACTACCCAAGTGTCAGGACTGCAGCAATGTGGATCTTCGAACATCTACATTTATGGTAGGTACAAAACTGTACTTTTCCCCTTCTGCACAACAGCTTATGGTGCGAAAGTTGATCCAGTAATTCCCAGGTCTAGATATTCCCCTTCGGTAGACCCATTCTTGGGTCAACAACCATGCCCTTTTTCTGGATAGGTCTGAGTCCCCATCGGGAATGTCTATCCATTCTTCCAGGAATCTCTCAGAATTGAACTTAGACAGAGATTGGTGGGCTAGCTTTTGGCAGCCAGGGGTCTCCCCACACCTTCACAAACCTCTCTCCCACCCGGAGCCAACAAGGTCTCCAGTTTATCCTTCTTCAGCCTCCCTTCAAGGTTTAGAGCCCCCCCAGTTTGATGCTTCTGGTTCCAGCTACCTCAGAGCTGATGGTGGACCTCACCTCTGTGCTGGAGTTGATTCTGTGGTCTTTGGCTCCTTCGGATCCGTTGCACACCCGGGGCCATAGTTTGGCTGTCTGTTCTGAGATCCTTGGAATGGTTCTGGTTTACACTGTGCTGTCTATGGTTCTCTGAGCCATGGCAGTTTCGAGAGCCCTTTCTTGGCTCCTGCTGTGGGTGGTGGCTTGTCAGCGCGGGGTGTGACCCCCGGTTCCGAGGTTTTTTCTCCGTTCCGTGATCCTATTCCTCTTTGGGCATCCTGCCTTCCAGATTATGGAGAGAGCTTTGGTTTCAGCAGGCTCCCAGCTGGCTCCATCCTCGTCCGAGTGCCATATATTTTCATTTCCTCTGGTTCACAGCTGTCACAATCTACTACGTCTGGATAGCGGGCACAAGAGCTGCAAGACACCCCAGTTCAGGGTCCCCCCTCTTTGGAGTTTTCTTCAGAACCTCCCCCTGAAGGCACCCCATAAGAGGACGTGCAAGAGGAAGCACCTAGGTTTTCCGGAAGAATCTGTCACTGATACAGATTACGATGAAGAGGAAGGTTCCTCATGGTCAACCCCAGAAGATGTCTGCTTTGGAGACATCCTAAAAATACTAAAACAGAGGGTTGACTAGAAGCCCTCAAACCCATCCTCTGAGGAATCTTTGTTCTTGCAAGACTTTTGTGCCCAGCTATCTACTTCATGGGTGACTCCACCTGCTTGACAACCTAGTGAAGCTGATCGTTCAGCAAGCGTGGAAGACTCCAGACTTGAAAGTCTGTTCCTCTGAGACCAGATGAGATTTTGTCATCCCCATTGGTCAAAGGGTCAACAGTGGATGCCATGGTGGTGGGGGGGGGGGTCGGCCACCTAAAGAACTCACCGAGGAGAGTTACTGTCCATCCTAACAGAATCACAGACGAGTGACAGATTTGGGAAGTGGGTCTTTGCTTCAACGACCTTCTCTGTTCGATCCTTGAACTACTTTGCACACTTTACTAAACTCTAAAGGGATTTGATAACTGAGCTTTCAGATACCCTTGCAGGAGCAGTGTCTGATGAGGTTTGGGATAAGGTTGCCTCTCAGCTTGCCACCCTGGAGTCTCAAAATTCCTTCATGCAGTTTATTGCTCAAACAGCTGAAAGGATGTCTAGAGTAGTGGGTACAGGTGTTGCCATTAGGTGTCACACCTGGACGCGCTTGTTTGACTTCGTGGAAGCTTTTAAGTCTTCCTTTATCAACAATCCTTTTGATGGTACTTCCTTGTTTGAACTGTAAGTTAGACACTAGCCAGGTGTGAAAAAGATGGAAAGACCCTTTCTGCTTTGGGCGTTTGTTTTTCCACTCCACAGCGACCTTATTACAGGAATCAGAGGAGTGGAAAAATGTGGTTCAAGAAGACCGAAGGGCCTTTTCAGGACACATGAGTATTCTTCCTGGGGCAAAGGGGGGAACTCTTCTGGAAGACACCCCCCCCCCCCGTGCCAGAGGGGGTCCTCATTACTAGGGCTCCAGAGATTCCTTTCCTGGACATCCCTGTGAGCACTCCTGAAGAAGGCTGCTTACCTCTGAAGGCAGGTGGGGGAAGATTTTGTTTGCACCATTCAGCCTGGCTTACAATAACCTCTGGTACCTGGTGCAGAAAATTACCAGAGGTTACCATTACCAAAACCCCAAAAGTGAATCCTTGATGTTTCACCCAGTCAGAGGGATCTAGCAGCAGTACAGATTCAAAAGCTGCTTCAAAAGAGTCATCCAAGTAGTCCCACCAGACCAAATAGGATCTGGATTATACTCAAGATTCTTTATTGCCAAAAAAGACAGGGGACTGGAGATCAATCCCGGGTCTCAACCTACTGAACAAATTTGTGCAACACACAAAATTTCGGATGGTCATTGTTCAGTCTACCCTTCCCTTTTTGGAGGAAAATGATTGGATGTGCTCTGTAGATTTCAAGACACATTACCACATAAAAATGGACGTGCGCTCCAGAAGATATCTCTGCTTCCAGCTAGGAAACAGTCATTACCAATTCTGACTGCTGCCCTTCGGTCTCACCACAGCCCCATTGTTCACCAAATGCATAGCAGTCACAGCAGCTCATTTGAGGCTGCAAGGATTCCAGATGGTGATCTTCGTGTTTCACTGTTGCAGTCATTACATTTGGGTAATCCTGCTGGCAGGTTGCCCTCAGTCGGCCTGAATTCCAAAGTCCTGGGTCCTGCGTTGGCTGTCATCACCCCTTCCCTGACGTCAGGTCGTTGGGGGTATAAAAGAAGCAGCCAACGCCATTTTCTTTAGTCTTTCTTGCCGCGCGGTGCCCGAAGCAGAAGCAGTTCGCAAGTGCCGGTCGGCCAACTTTTGAGATTTTCGAGTTCGAATTTCCGATCCGAAGTCTTCTATAAAGCTAAGTACCCTGCTGGGGAAACTTTTTCTTGCTCCAGAACCGATGTCAGAAAAAGTTAATAATTGTATTTCTTGTGGGAAGCAAATATCTCATAAGGACTTTCATTCTTACTGTATTGTATTCCTTGCCTAGGCCCCAATCATAACTTTCTGGGTTGTCTGTTTTGTGCTAGATTTAACCAACACATTATTAAGCATCTGTATGATTTTGCTTTGAACTACTTTGGACGCAGGTTTAATTATCCAGAAATGTCGTCGGAAAGCCATCCGACTACCGGAGTTCACAAAAAACGCAAAGAAAAAGAGACACCCGAGGCCCAAAACCGACTACGCTTCTCCTAAGCCAGTCACCGGTTCTCAGTGAGGCGCTTTCGCAGCCCCTGACGACCACTACTTTAGAGCTGCAGGCAGCTACCGACTCCCACGTGGAGTCTGCCATGCCGCTGGAAACTCAAGGTATTGAAGCCTTGGACGCTAATCCTTCAGATGGGTCCAGAGCCGCTGAGCAGGCACCGGCTTCTGAGGGTGTATTCAGACCCAAACATCTATACATTAAACCGACTTCAAAGGCAAAGACTAAAGCTCCTTCAAATGCAAAGAAGCAAACTCAAGAGCCACGTGGACAGGCCTCCATGCCCAAAAAACAGATGCTCATAATGGCCGAAGACTTGATTACTTTGATCAGGAGTTCCCATCCCCCTCCTGATAAGAGGCCTAGGCAAGAGACTGACTATGAATCTTTAGATCAGGTTTCCATTTCTTCTGATTCCTCTTCTGATCAGGTTTCCATTTCTTCTGATTCCTCTTCTGGTCAGGAATATTCTTTTCCCCCCTATGAGGTTTCTGATGCTGAAGAATCCATACCTTCAGCTTCACCTCCTGAGGACTATTCCTTTGGGGGGGGGACCTTGCATACCATGAGGGAGCATTTCCACTGGGAGAGCCAAGATTTTTTCAGAATCTATAAAGAGGCTCAGGGATTTCCTGTTACTACCTCAGCACAAGCCACTTGCCATCCCCCCTGTGTTAGACATTGTAGATGTGTTTTCAGAGTCTAGCCTTACCCCTGACTCCTTACCTCCAGCTCCTGTTAAGCCTGACTGATATTACAGGGTTCCTGACTCACATAAATTCCTTTTTAAAAACCCTGCTGCTGACCCTGAAAATTTCACAGGGTCCCAAGGGAGTTGGGGCTTCCGCTGCAAAAAACCCTACCCCTTCAGACAGGGATTCTAGGGCACTGGACAGATGGGGAAAAAATGTTTACACATCTGCTACCTTGGCTGTAAGGGCCTTAAACTGTTAGTTTCATATGCTCAAATATCAGCAACATGTCATGTCTTTGCTTAAACAGAAAATGTTGTTAAACTCAATGTGCAGAAAGCAAGGAAATGCAGGATATATTGCATGCAGCTTGAACAAGTTGGAAAGCATACTTTGCAATGTGGTTTTGATTCTAGAGGCCTCCTGCAGGGCTGCAGTTACAGGTTCTGTAATTAGAAGGCATGCTTGGTTAAAGGAACAAAATCTGCCAGATCATGTTAAAGTTAAATTATTAGATGCACCTTTACAGCATGATACTTTGTTTTGTGTTGAGGCAGAGGAAGTGTTAAAGAAAATGGAGGACAAGGTTAAATCTATGCAAACGGTCAAAGATTTCTTACAAGTACAGCCACCTAGGTTTAGTAGACACTGGCCAACAAAGAATTGATCCTTTCCTGTGTCAGACAAGACCTCAAAGGGGCAGATGTTCATCGTGTTACCCTGCTGCAGTCATCACACTTGGGTTATCCTGCCATCAGGCGGTCCCGCAGTCGGCCTGAATTCCAAAGTCTTGGTCCGGCGTCTGTTGCTGTTGCTTCTTCCCTGACGTCAGAGCGCCAGGGGTATATCAGAGGCATCCAATGCCATTTTCTTCAGTCTTTCTTGCCGCGCGGTGCCTGAAGCAGAAGCAGTTCACAAGTGCCGGTCGGCCGACACCTGAGATTTTCGAATAGAGTTTCATTCCGAAGTCTTCAAAGCTAAGTACCCCGTTGGGGAACCTTTTCTTGCCTCAGTCCGATGTCAGAAAAAGTTAACAATTGCATTTCTTGTGGGAAGCAAATACCTCATAAGGACTTTCATTCTTTTTGTATACCTTGCCTAGGCCCAGACCACGACGTCACTGGTTGTCGGTTTTGTGCTAGGTTCAATAAGCGAACTATAAAGCGACGCTTTGATTTCGCACGACACTACTTCGGTAGAAAATTTAATTACACTATGCCGTCGGAGCAACCGACTACCGGCGTGCATAAAAAACGCAAAGATAGAAACAGGCAGCCTAGATCCAAGCCAGACTCCGATGCCTCGGCTGGGCCGGTCGCCGGTTCTCCGGTTTTCAGTGAGACGCCTACGCAGCCCCTGGCTACCGCTGAATTGGATCCCCCAGCAGAGAGTTCTAGGCCGTCGCAGCCATTTTCTTTAGGCCCTACTGACGACATTGCAGTAGCGGAAGCCGGTGCTGTAGAAACACCATCGGTTTCTGAAGGTGTCTTCAGACAGACTACTCTCACTATAAAATCTTATGCTAAGCTTAAGACTCCTCTAAAACCAAAAAAGCCTACACTTCAGTCTCCAGGTCAAGGCCCTATGCCCAAGAAACAGATGGTTAAAATGGCTGAAGATTTGATTTCTTTGATCAGCCCCCCCCCCCCCCCCCCGACAAAAGGCCTAGACAAGAGGAGGATTATGCCTCCTCTGATCAAGTGTCTGTTTCCTCGGGCTCCTCTGAGGAGCAGGATTACTCCTTTCCACCTTATGAAGATTCTGATGCTGAAGACACTCAATTCCCTCAGCTTCTCCCCCTGAAGATTATTCCTTTGGGGAAACCTTACATACCATGAGGGAACATTTCCTCTGGGAAGGTCAGGACTACTCCGACTCAAAGAAAAGGCTTCAAGAGTTTCTTTTACTCCCCCAGCACAGACCACTTGCTATCCCCCCAGTTTTGGACATTGTGGATGATGTTTTCCTAGAATCTAGTCTAAATCCAGACTCTCTGCCTCCTGCTCCAGCCAAACCAGATAGATATTATAGAGTGCCTGACTCACATAAATTCCTTTACAAAAGCCCTGTTGCTGATCCAAAGACAATCTCCCAGGGTCCCAAAGGGGCTAAGGCTTCTATGGCTAAAAATGCTGTACCCTCAGAAAGGGACTCCAGAGCACTAGATAGGTGGAGGAAGAAGGTTTACACCTCAGCTATTCTAGCAATGGGAGCACTAAATTGTCAGTTTCACATGCTGAAATACCAGCAATTCCTAATGTCTCAAATTAAACAAAAGATGGGCACGCACCCTCAACAGTCTGAATTCAAGGAAATGCAAGATCTGCTGCATGCAGCTGAACAGGTGGGCAAACATACTTTACAATGTGGTTTTGATGCCTTGGAAGCTTCCTCTAGAGCAGCTGTTACTGGGTCTGTCATACGTAGGCATGCTTGGTTAAAGGAACAATCTCTGCCAGATCATGTTAAAGCAAAGTTACTTGATGCACCCTTACAGCAGGATGTCTTATTTGGGGTTAAAGCAGAGGAGGTTTTAAAGAAAATGGAGGATAAGGCAAAATCTGTGCAGACGGTCAAAGATTTCTTAAAGGTACAGCCCCCACGCTTCAGCAGAAATTGGCCAACAAAAAATTGGTCCTTTCCAACTTCTGACAGACCACAGAGGGGTAAATACAGGCGCCCAAGGGGCAGAGGACAACCACAAATTCCTTACAAACCTTGCCAGTGGAGCTCTGCAACACAGAAGGGAGGAGAAGACCGGTCCCAAGCTACTAGAAGGCAAACACAAAGACTTGAGCCTCACACTGCCAAGCAGAACTCTCTTGGCAGCTCCCTTGGGAGGAAAATTAGCACTTTTTGCAGACAACTGGTGCATCGTCACAAAGGACAAATGGGTCCTAGACATTCTCACACGGATACAGATTCCATTTCCACACCTTGCAAGGATAAAAGGAATGCCAAACCTGCCACAAAATCAATGGGCAGAGGCACAAAAACAAATTACAGCTCTCATGGACATGAGAGCCATTCACCTGGTACCTACAGAGGAGCAAGGCCAAGGATTTTACTCAAGGCTCTTTCTAGTCCCCAGAAAGGACAATGCTTGGAGACCAATTCTGGACCTTTCAATTTTAAACACCTACTTGCAAGTACCCAAATTCAAGATGCTAACACTACAGCAGCTTCTTCCCATGTTGGGAAAGAAAGCTTGGCTAGTAACGTTGGACCTCAAGGAGGCATACCGGCATGTCCCCATCAGACAAAATTGCAGAAGATACCTCCTTTTCATTGCAGGTTCAACCCATTACCAATTTTCTGCACTGCCCTTTGGCTTATCTACTGCGCCCAGGGTCTTCACAAAATGCCTGGCACCAGTAATTGCATACTGCAGACAAAGAGGAATTCAAACATATCCATACCTGGACGACTGTCTCATCCAAGCAGAAAGCAAGGACATTCTCTTACAACACCTGGCCTTTGTAAAACATCTAAGTTGCCTTAGGGTACACAGTAAACGAAAGGAAATCAAAACTAGTGCCCTCACAAAATATGACATTCCTGGGTGTTCGCTTGAATACAACGGCCCAGATGGCTTATCTGATGCCAGACAAACAACTACAATTAACTCAATACTTCAGAACAATGGCAACAAAGACCCAACTCCCTGCAAGAAAAATTCTGCAGGCCTTGGGCTTCACGGCATCTTGCATACTACTAATACCATTTGCAAAAATACATATGAGGAAATTACAGTGGTACCTAAAAAGCGTATGGACTCAACACAGCCACAGCTTGGAAACAATGATACCTATCATTCCCTGCCTACAACAGGAGTTTCTATGGTGGGCACAGGCTTGTCACCTCAACAAGGGTCAGCCTTTCACCCTACCTCCAGCCAGGCAAACTATGACAACAGATGCATCAGACTATTCCTGGGGGGGGGCACACATGGCAGGACGGTGTGTTCAAGGCATATGGACTGCAGATCAAAGGAATCTGCACATCAATCAAAAAGAAATGCTAGCTGTACAAAATGCTCTGACAGCCTTCAAGGACCTCTTACATCCAGGACAGCTTATCATAAGGACAGACAACACCACAGTTATGTGGTACATAAACAAACAAGGGGGTACACACTCCTACCTTCTATGCAGACAAGCAGTGACCTTGTGGAACACAGCACTGGCTTAGCAAGTTCAATTACAAGCTCAATTCCTGCCAGGGAAAAAGAACACATTGGCAGACGACCTAAGCAGAAACATTATGGATCCCCACGAGTGGAAACTGGATCCACAAGTATTTGCAATGATAGCTCAAAAATGGGGGCTCCCAGACATAGTTTTGAGGGCTGGCAAACCGGTCTATCAGCTAACAAAATTTTGCACAAGGGTTTTTCATCATCAAGCTTGGAAAGTGGACGCACTCAGTTGGAAAATGCTAATGGTGTATGCCTTTCCTCCATTACCCCTTCTCACAAAGGTGCTACTGAAAGTCAAGATGGAGAGACCCCGAATGATGCTCATTGCCCCAGACTGGCCACGCCAGTACTGGTACCCACTATTAAGGAATATGGCCCAGGGCCCACCATGGATTCTACCACAAATTACCCACCTGCTCACACAGCAAGACAATCCGATTCTACACAGCCAGCTCAAAACCTTAAACTTGGCTGCATGGCAAATCACCTAAGCAACCAGCCAGCTCCTCTCTCACAAGCTGTTATGGATGTTATCCTGGAGGCCAGGAGGCCCAGCACCAGGAAAGCCTACTCAGACAAATGGAAAAGGTTTTGTGCTTGGAACGAAGCTAAAGGCCAAAATACCCTTCAGCCTGACATACCTCAGATTCTTCAATATTTAACTGAGATGTTACACAAAGGGCTTATTTTTTCATCTATTAAAATCCACGTCTCAGCTATTTCTGCTCACTACAACACTGATCCTCCCTTATTTTCACACCCACTCCTAAGGCAGTTTCTCAGAGGGGCCGAAAACATTAGGCCTCCCAGGATAGCACCAACACCTACTTGGGACCTCAATTTTGTTCTGGAAAAACTCACGCTACCTCCCTTTGAGCCAGCTTTCTCAGCTGACTTAGTTTATATCATGGAAGACTGCCCTGCTGCTAGCAATTACTTCAGCTAGAAGAGTTTCAGAGCTCCAGGCACTAATGGCAGTAGAGCCTTTCCTCATTTTTCATCAAGACAGAGTTTCTCTACGAACGAATCCCTCCTTTTATGCCTAAGGTGGTATCCAGTGTGGCTCTAAATCAAGCCATGCATTTACCCACCTTCTTTCCAAATCCACAGAACAAAGGAGAAAGACACCTGCATTCCTTGGACATTCACGGGCAGCTACATTACTACTTGGATAAGACTAAGGTTTTCAGAAAATTTGACCAGCTTTTTGTATCCTATGCTACAGCATCACAAGGAAAGGCTATCTCAAAACAGACCATTTCCAAATGGATAGGTCATTGCATACGTTTTTGCTACACCCACCATGGAAAACCAGTTCCTGTTAGCATAAGGCCCCACTCTACCAGGGCAGCAGCTACATCTACAGCCTTCCTCAGGGGGGTGCCAACCAGGGATATTCTGGAAGCTGCAACTTGGAGTTCAGTACACACCTTCACCAAATATTACCACTTACCACTATACTCTGACTAGAGCTGGCTTCGACACTGCAGTTTTGCAGGGCCTCCTAGCCTCCTCTAACCCTGTTTGACTCTACCTCCCATCCTTAGCTTTGGGATTCTACCCAAGTGTGATGACTGCAGCAGGGTAACATGATGAACAGCAGCAGGGTAACACGATGAACATAGTACAGTTTTGTACCTACCATAAATGTAGATGTTCGAGTGTATACCGTGCTGCAGTCCAGGTTACCCTCCCTCCATCCCCTCTGAACTAGCTGAGTTTATTTCTACCACTCTATTCTTTTCTATCTCTGTGGTGTATTTGCTTCTGCCTAAGGGTTTTTGTTTTATTTTCCCATATGGCTATATGTATATATATTCTTTGCCTACCTATTAGGGGCACCTAACATCTGGGGCAAGAAAAACTGAAGAAAATGGCGTCTGATGCCTCTGCTATACCCCTGGCGCTCTGACGTCAGGGAAGAAGCGACAGCAACCGACGCCGGACCAAGACTTTGGAATTCGGGCCGACTGCGGGACCGCCTGACGGCAGGATAAACCAAGTGTGATGACTGCAGCAGGGTATACATTCGAACATCTACATTTATGGTACGTACAAAACTGTACTATCCCAGGCGCAAGGTTCATACAGGTCAAAGCAATGGGGTGCTTCTACCTCCAAAAGTAGACAAGACAAATCACAACCTTACAGGAAACAGTCCCAATGACTTCCCCCTGCCTGCACCAAGCACTTATTTCCTGGCTGCACCCTTAGGGGGAAAATTAGCACTTTTTTCTCAAAATTGGCACATTATAACCCAGGACAAGTGGGTTCTAAATATCGTGTCACTAGGCTACAAGTTCCATTTCCATACCCTGCCAAAGGCAAACGGCTGGCCAGATCTGCCAAAAAATCAATGGGCAGAGGCACAAAAACAAGTTTCATCCCTCATGGACATGATGGCCATTCAACAAGTGCCAGAGCAAGAGCAGGGACAAGGATTTTACTCAAGACTGTTCTTAGTGCCCAGAAAGGACAAGGCCTGGAGGCCAATACTGGACCTATCGATTCTGAACACATACCTGGATATACCAAAATTCAAAATGTTCACTTTGCAGCAGCTTCTGCCCATGCTGGGCAAGAACGCTTGGCTTGTAAATTTAGACCTAAAAGAGGCATACCTGCATGTCCCAATCAGACAAATATGCAGAAGATACCTCAGATTCAAGGCTGGCTCAATGCATTACCAATTCTCTGCGCTGCCGTTTGGCTTATCTACTGTGCTCAGGGTCTTTACAAAGTGCCTGGCACCAGTAATTGCATTCTGCAGACAAAGAGGAATACAAATATACCCTTACATGGACGACTGCCTAATTCAAGCAGAGAACAAGGACATCCTTTTACAGCATCTGGCGTTTGTGAAAAAACTTCTAACATGCCTAGGGTACACAGTCAACGAAAAGAAATCAAAGCTAGTACCCTCTCAAGAGATACTATTCCTGGGTGCAAGCTTAAATACAACTGCCCAGATGGCTAATCTCACGCCAGACAAAGCCAATTGACTACCTATTTCAACATGTTAGCAACAAAGGCCCAGTTATCTGCAAGAAAAATTCTGCAGGCTTTGGGCTTCATGGCATCCTGCATCCTATTAATTCCATATGCAAGACTGCATATGAGGAAACCTCAGTGGTACCTAAAAAGTTTGGACTCAACATTGCCACAGCCTGGAAACCATAATTACTCTCATTCCCTGCCTGCAACATGAGTTTCGATGGTGGGCAAAGGCTTGTCATCAAAACAAGGGACAGCCATTCACATTACCCCCAGCCAGGCAGATACTAACAACAGATGCATCAGATTATGCCTGGGGGGCTCACATGGCAGGAAGATGCATTTAGGGAACATGGACCTCAAACCAAATGCATCTACATATCAATCAAAAAGAGATACTAGCTGTTCAAAATGCCCTGACAGCCTTCAAGGACCTACTTCGTCCAGGACAACTACTGATAGACAGACAACACCATGGTCATGTGGTATATAAACAAGCAGGGGGGCATGCATTCTTACCCCCTTTGCAGACTAGCTATGACTTTGTGGGACACAGCATTGACTTACCAAGTACATCTGCAGGCACAGTTCCTGCCAGGAAGGTAAAATACTCTGGCAGACGAACTCAGCAGAAACCTCATGGATCTCCACGAGTGGCAGCTGGATCCACAAGTCTTCAACATGATAACAAGGAAATGGGGATGCCCGGACATGGATCTATTTGCCTCCCATCACAACTACCAACTCAAGAGATTCTGCGCAAAGACTTATCACAGACAAGCATGGAAAATGGACGCCCTATCCATCAGCTGGAAAAACCTATCAGTATATGCCTTTCTCCCTCTGCCTCTTCTCCCCAAGGTACTCCTAAAGGTCAGACAGGAGAAGCCAAATATGATTCTGATTGCACCAGACTGACCCCGCCAGCACTGGTACCCAATATTAAGGAGCTTGTCTCAATGCCCAGCTTGGACCTTACCTCAAGTACCCCATCTACTATCCCAGCAAAACAATCAGATCCTGCACAGCCAGCTCAGACCTTTAAACCTGGCAGCATGGCGAATAATGTAGTCATACAAAACACACCTCTCAGCAAAGCTGTGATGGATGTCATTTTGGAAGCCAGAAGGCCTAGTACTAGAAAATCTTGTGCTGGAGAATGGAAGAGATTCTATGCTTGGAACCAGGCACAAGGAACAGATACAACTGTGCCAAATATTCCTCAGATTTTTACAATACTTAACTGAGATGCTGGACAAAGGCCCATCTTTCTCCTGTATTAAAATTAATGCCTCTGCCATTTTGGCCCATTACAATGCAGAGCCAACAATCTTTTCTCATCCCTTATTAAAACAGTACCTCAGAGGGGCCAAAAATGTAAGGCCTCCAAGGAGATCACCATTGCCTGCATGGGACCTCAACTATGTCTTGGAAAAACTCACCCTGCCTCCTTTTGAGCCAGCTGCTACTGCGGATATAAAGTTTTTATCTTGGAAAACCGCTCTGCTCCTAGCAATAACTTCTGCGAGACGAATTTCAGAGCTACAGGCACTCATGGCTGTGGAACCTTTTATCATTTTTTATCCGGACAGGGTCTCCTTGAGGACAAACCCAACATTTATGCCTAAAGTGGTGTCCAGTGTGGCTCTTAATCAAACCATTCATCTGCCAACTTTCTATCCAAATCCACAGAACAAGGGGGAAAGGATTCTACATTCTTTGGACGTGCACAGGCAGCTTAGATTCTACTTGAAGTCTTGGACAGAACCAAAGTTTTCAGAAAGACAGAGCAATTACTAGTGGCATATGCTGCAGGATCACAAGGAAAGGCCATCTCAAAGCAGACTATTTCAAAGTGGATAGGCCACTGTATTTGTTTCTGCTGCTTATACCATGGCAAGCCAGTGGAGTTCAGTGCACACCTTTACAAAGCACGATCATCTGCCACTCTACTCCAAATCCAGGGCAGGCTTTGCCACTGCAGTTCTGCAGGGTCTCATAGCCGCTCCTAATGCTGTTTAGCTCCAGGCTCCCAACCATAGCTTTGGGAATCTATCCAAATGTAATGACTGCAACAGTGAAACATGAAGAACATAGTACAGCTGTGTACACTTACCATAAATGTAGATGTTAGAGTGTATTCACTGTTGCAGTCCAGGTTACCCACCCGCCATTCCCCCTTTTCTTCTGATAGAACCTATCTTTCCTTCTCGGATTTATACAACCTGTATGGTGTATTTGCTTGTGGATGAAGGTAAAGCTCGTATTGCTGCATGTAATTTTATATATAGATATAAATTTTGCCTACCCTTTTAGGGGGCACCTGACATCTGGGGCAAGAAAAACTAAAGAAAATGGCTTCTGCTGCTTCTTTTATATCCCTGATGACCTGACGTCAGGGAAGGGATGACAACAGCCGACGCAGGACCCAGGACTTTGGAATTCAGGGCGAGACTGAGGGCAACCTGCCAGCAGGATTACCCAAATGTAATGACTGCAACAGTGAATACACTCTAACATCTACATTTATGGTAAGTGTACACAACTGTACTTTTCCATATCTAGGCTGGCTCTTCACCACCCCTCCAAGCATCTACTCTTCTACGCCATAAACTTCTTTCTGCATCTTGCTAAAACACTAGGCATTTCAGTCAACAAGGAGTAGTCACAATGGACTCCCACACAGGATCGGGAGTTCATCAGAGCAAGATTAATTGCAGCCTCCTGTATAGCCTCCCTTCCTCTCCACAGGCTGAAGCTAAGATCACAAGTTCAAGTAATCATTTCCCAGAACTAAGTTCCTGCTCCTCTGGTACTACAAGTCCTGGGAACCATGGCATCAGCGGTAACGTTGGTTCCCCTAGCGAGGTATCACATGAGGCTGTTTCAATAGCTGTTGATGTCCCAATGGTCAATTCTAACGCACCCCATGTCCAGTCTTGATAACAAAATTGCTGCAAAAAAAAATTATCTTGATGGATGAAGCCAGAAGAGAATCTTTGGGGTCATACCTTTCCCCCTTTCAGGCCAAGGCCATAGTGACTACAAACGCTTCTCGGGTAGGGTGGAGGGGGAAGACTTTTTTTGTAAAAGACTGTTCAAGGCACTTGTCCCAGCAAGAGGACAATTTGCCCATCAGCATCCTAGAATTGAGGGCAGTGCTTTGTGTTGCAAGCATTCCAGTTTGTCCTTCTTTGGACAATTGCAATCCAGTCGGACAACTGCAATCCAGTCGGACAACATATCCCTAGTCTGGTATATCAACAAACGGGGGGGGGGGGGGGGTCCAGGTCCTACCCTCTGTCGGGAAGCCCTAAGAATTTGGCAATGGGCAATCACTTCCAACTGCTTTCTGATGGCAGCACATATCCTGGGGAACTCAAATGGGATTGCGGACAAACTTGAGTAGATGTATCCTCCTACCTCACTAGTGGTCTCTCAATCTCAATGTAGCAATGAAGATCTTTCGTTGATGGGATCAGCCATGCTGCAAGCTATTTTCCTCTCCCATAAACCACAAATGCAGCAGCTATTTTGCCCTAATCCTCCCTTGTGGGGAGTCCCCTAAAGACGCACTTCTTCTCGATTGGCCCCCGGGACTTCTGTATGCCTTTCCTCCTATTCCACAGATTCCCCAGTTTCTGAAGAAAGCCCAATAGTTGAGAAGCAAAGTAATTCTCATTGCATCTTACTGGCCCCATCAAGTCTGGCTCCCTTTCCTTTGGCCTCACTTGGTTCACCGCCTGTGAACTCTGGACCCAGCTCCGGACCTACTGTCTCACCCTCAGGGCTTGGTGCATCCCAGCCTTCAAAATCTCAGTCTGATAGCTTGGTTTCTTCAATTCCAGTAATTTCCAGTAATTGCCAGGCAGAATAACTTGTCCTCTTAAGTACAAAAAATACTTCTGGCTTCCTATAAACCCTCCACCAGGAAGCTTTACCTAAGCAAATGGAGATTTTCAAGTTGGGTGGGAACAAAGTATGTAAACCCTTTCTCAGCATCAGTTAAGGTCCTGAAATATTTAGCTACCTTATTTGAAATGGGGACCTCTACGTCCACAGTAATGGTTCATTTGGCTGCCATTTCAAATTTTCATAACTGTTTTGATGACCATTCCTTGATGCGTCATTATTTATGCAAAATTTTCTTAAAGGCACTCTGCTTTTAAAACCCCTATTCAAAGACCCTGTAGTGCCATGGGATTTGACCTTAGTTTTACAATGTCTAGTTCGACAACCCTTTGAGCCAGCAGCTACTTGTGGCCTCAAGTTTTTATCTTGGAAGACCCTCTTCCTAGTAGCTGTCACATCTGCTAGGAGAATTTCAGAGTTACAAGCTTTGTGTGAATCCTCCTATATCATTTTTCACAAAGAAAGAGCATCACTCGGAACTAATCCCACCTTCATTCCCAAAGTGGTATCAGAGTCTAATATCAACCAATCCATAGACTTACCACTCTTCCCAAATTTTGCAAATAAAGGAGAGCACTGTTTACACTTGTTTTACTTGGACAGAACAAAATCTTCTAGAAAATCAGACCAACTATTTCTATCATTTTCAGGATCCAGATTGGGCAAACCTGTATCAGAGGTCATCTTGTTAAAATGGCTTAGAGATTTCATTACCTTTATATACAGTCAAAATAGACTCGAACTGCCAACTACTGTTAGAGCTTGTTCTACAAAATCTGTTTCCACTTGAGCGGTGTTTCTTTCCAGGGCTTCTGTGGAAGACTTGTGTGGAGCTGCAACTTGGGCTACTCCACATACCTTTATCACCCATTACAAATTAGACATCGTCTCCAGGGGAGAAGCATACTTTGGCTCTACAGTGCTCAGGAATATCCGTCCTTAGGGCAGCCCAGGATCTAAAGTAGCTGGGGGCTTTATTTCATCAGTCAAGAATGAATGAAGATGACAACATCAGATAAAGAAGTCATGTTCTTACCATAACATTCCATCTGTGGTGTCGATCTTCATTCATTCTTGACATCCCACCCTCTTACCCTCTCCAAAAGACCTCCTGGAGGTTCGGACCTCATCCTGAGATGTTATAGGATTATACTTTAGACAGAGCATCTGTATTTTCTTAACTGTTATGCAAACTTGATCTGAGGTAATGGGAAGAGAGGCATTGTGGGTAGAGCCTTGGCTTGAGAGTTTTTCGCTGGCTGAGAGGCTGGAACCAAACCCTTCAGTCAAGAATGAATATCGACAACACAGATGGAACCTTATGGTAAGAACATAACTTTTTTCCTGCCATGAAGAAGCCTGATACTGGCTCAAATATCAGACTTTCACCTTCACTCCATCAGGATGTTATAAAGGATGATAACCGTAGCCACCTTTAGTTCTTTCTTATTTTTGGAATCTGATGTCTCTGCACATCTCACCATGTTGATCAGTCCCAAAGTGAGAAGGTTTCACTTGAGTACCTTGCTAGAAAAACTGTTATACATTTTTTCTAACATCCACAGGAGTGTGGGGGAAACTTTCCACTCTGTTTTTTAGACTCAGGCAAAATAAAGTTCTCAACTGTCCCCAGTACACTTCAACTTAAAGCAATTAAACATAAGGAAGAATTATTGGAAAGAATCTTGGAGCATAGGTGATTATGCTACAGGCCTAGGCTTGCTGTGGTGTTCACCTTTTACTTTCCCTGTGTGCATCCTAAACCGGAAGAAGCACCTGAAAGATGGGGAGAGTTAAAGGATCTGGCAGTACACTTTGGCTACTGATAGTTATAGGAATTGAGGCAGATGTTCTTCGTGTTTTACTGATGCAGTCATCACCTGTGGGTTATCCCTGCTGTGGTAGCACTAGGCTGGCATGATTACCAGAGTTGATGTTTTTCTGCGTCGGCTGCTGTCGCTTGCTGCCTGACAGGTCATCAGTGCTACAAAGGAAGGCAGCCGATGCCATTACATCAGTCTTTCTTGCCATGGAGCCCATAGCAGAAGCAGTTTGCAAGTGTGTCGGTCGGTCGCTACCAGAGTTTGAATTACAGCTGAAAATGTAATGTCCAAAGCCAAGTACCCCATTGGAGATCCATTTTTCTTGCACTAACAGATTGTCTCGCCTGTGGAAAGCAAATACCACACCGAAACTTCCATTCATACTGCATCACTTATTTAGGCCCAAACCACAACGTCCCCCGTTTCCGGTTCTGTGCCCTCTTTAACCTGAGATCCATTCATTGTAGAGCTCTTATTGTAACCAGGTATTTTCGTTTTCAGTCTTTGCATTCCGAAATGGCGTCTGTCGGCCAGCAATCTGTAGACATTCCAAAAAAAACGTAAGGATAAAGATAGACCACACAAGGCTAAACCTTCCGACGACTCTACTGCTAAGCAGGTCATCGGTTCTCGAATTCAGTGAGGCGCCTTCGCAGCCCCTGATGCCTGGTTTAATACCTTCGCAGGCCTCTACTGAGACCCTTTCAGAGTCCGGTATGCCACAGAAATCTTCGTCTTCCGAGCCTTTGGTTGTCTCTGCTTTGGTTGGGTCCGGAGCCGCGACTCAGGCACCGGCGTCCAAGGAGGTTTTTCGCACTACTGAATCTAGACAAAAAACAATATTGTCTTCCAGCTACAGTTTCTCTCAGGCTGATGGATACTTTTAGGCCTAGAGACAAGGCCACTCGTAGGAAAACTACCTCTAGCCTCCATTTTACTCCTGCTCCACCACCCAAAGCTCAAATGCTTAAAATGGTGGAGGATCGTATCACCCTTATCAGGGGTAGTCAGGCCACACCTTGTAAAAGTATGAGACCTTTCTCCTGAATACTGACAGAACAGAATTCTGATGAGTCTGATTATTCAGATTTTGAAGAGAAACAACCTCTGACTGCTTATATGGATTCAGATGCAGAGGAATCCATTCCTTCTGCTTCCCCTCCAGAAGATCTTTCTTTTGGGGAAACCCTTCACACCCTCAGGGAGCATTTCCACTGGGAATCCCAGGGCTTCCTTCAGTCTAAGAAAAGACTTAAGTTTCTAGACCTGCCCCAGCACAGACCCTCGGCCATACCTCCAATCTTAGAGGTGTTTGATGTCTTCCACGAATCCAGCTCAACTCCTGACGCCCTCCCACCAAACCTGACTGGTATTACAGAGTACCAGTCTCTCACAAATACCTGTACAGAAATCCTGCTGCAGACCCGAAGGTCATTACACAGGGACCAAAAGGAGCTAAGGCTAGTTCTGCAGAATCCTATTCCTTCTGACAAGGACTCCAGAGCTCTGGACAGATGGGGTAATAAAGTATAAACCTCTGCAGCCTTGGCTATCAAAGCACTCAACTGTCAGTTCCACATGTTAAAATATCAACAACGCACTTTGGAACTATTAAAACAAAAGATTTCAACCTTTCCTGACTGTGCCAATTCGAAAGAGTTGGCAGATTTACTGTATTCTACTTGTCAAGTGGCAAAACACTCATTACACTGTGAGGTTCTCCGGTTCGATTCTCTGCTGGGGTGCCTTCTGTGTGGAGTTTGCATGTTCTCCCTGCGTTCATGTGGGTTTCTTCCGGTTACTCCGGTTTCCTCCCACATTCTAAAGACATGCTTCTGGAGCATTTCTCCCCAGGCCTCCGCTGAAAACAGGATCTGTGGAACCTAGTCGGACTTTCCCGGTCAACAAATGTTAAATTAAAAAAAATAAATATGACTCCCTAGAAGCCTCAAACAGGGCAGCATTGTTAGGATTTGTCATTGGGAGACATGCATGGTTGAAATGTCAACCTCTCCCTGATCATGTCAAATCTAAATTACTTGATGCACCCCTGGATAAGGACCACTTGTTTAGAGTAAAAGCAGAAGAGGTGCTTAAAAAGATGGAAGACCAAGCAAAATCTATGCAAACAGTAAAAGATTTCCTTCGGGTACAACATCCTAGGTTCAGCAAGAATTTCCCCTCAAAACACTGGTCCTTTACTGCATCTAGCAAACAGGGGCAAGGTAAGCCCTGCAGGGACAGAGCACCCAGACTCCTATCCCAGGGACAGCAGAGAACCAGACAGTGGACCACTTCCACTCCAAAGGCAGGGAGTTAAGCCCATCCCTCTATGGCAAAAACTCTCAATGACTCCCTCTTCCCCGTCTGCCCTCTTTTCACTCACCAAAAACTAGGAGGAAGGCTCTCCATCTGCAAAGACAATTGGCTTTCTGTAACAAAGGACCAGTGGGTCTTAAAGATTATTTTTCAAGGATACAAATTTTCCTTAAACGAACTCCCAATTCCAAGAGGGTACCCAGACTTGCCTCCAAATCAGTGGGTAGAGGCATTGAAACAAGTCTATCTCTTATATTCCAAGGGGCAGTAGAACCTGTCCCTTCAGATCAAATGGGTAAAGGCTTTTATTCCAGACTATTTCTTCCCAGAAAAGAGGGCACTTGGCACCTCATCCTGGATCTATCCATTCTGAACACCTTCCTGGTGTTCCCCAAATTCAAAATGCTAACTTTGCAGCAGCTGCTGCCTATGCTGACAAAAAAATGCCTGGTTAGTTACCCTAGATCTAAAATATGCCTACCTCCACTTCCCCATAAGGAAATCTTTCAGGAAATTCCTTCGCTTCAGTGCAGGCTCACAACACTTTCAGTTCTTTGTGCTACTCTTTGGCTTATCTACAGCTCCCAGGGTATTCACCAAATGCTTAGCCCCAGCCATAGCCTTTTGCAGACAAAAAAATATACAAATTTACCCTTATCTGGACGACTGCCTCAGTCAGACAGACTGCAAACAAAAGCTCCTCAAGGACCTCCTCTTTGTCAAAACTCTCCTAACCTCCTTAGGGTACACCATCAGCAAGAAGAAATCAAGGCAAACACCCTCCAGGAAGATCATTTTCTTGGGAGCACTGCTGGACACAGCATCCCAAATGGCCTTCCTATCCCCAGAAAAGCAGAGCCTCTTTTACCCAGCTGGCTTTCAGAAGTCACCTCACTGCGAGGAAGTTCCTGCAAGCCTTTGGGTACATGGCATCTTGCATCCTTCTAATTCCTCTGGCCAGGCTTCACATGACAAAACTTCACTAGTACCTAAAGAACCTTTGGTGTCAGCACTCTCAACCTCTAGATACCTCTCTACCTCTGATCCCCTGTATAAGGGCAGAGTTTCTCTGGTGGGCAGAGGCCTGTGCCCAGAACAAGGGTCTTTCCTTCACCCTCCACCCAACCGGTCAGACCATCATCACCGACACCTCAGACATAGCTTGGGGTGCTCACCTAAAAGGCAGGTGCACCCAAGGTCTTTAGGATGCCCAGCACTTTCCCTTACACATCAACCAGAAGGAAATGATGGCAGTACAAAAGGCTGACATCCTTCAAACCCCATCTCAAGCCAGGGGTTCCCCTCATCCAAACAGTCAACACCACAGTAATGTGGTACATCGGCAAACAGGGAGGGACCTAATCTTACCCTCTGTGCAGGCTAGCCATGAACCTCTGGCTGATGATGTCTTCCATGGGACTACACCCGATAGCCCATTACCTACCAGGGATCGACAACACCCTGGCAGACCACTTAAGCAGAAATGTACTGGACCCCCATAAATGGCAGCTCCACATAATCTTTTTACAAATCACTCGGGTGTGGGGGACTCCGGAGGTGGATCTCTCTGCTTCGCATCTCAACCATTAGCTGAAAAAATTCTGTACCAGGGAGTATCACCACCTAGCGTGAAAGGTGGATGCCTTGACCTTCCCCTGGAACACACTGTGTACGCATTCCCTCCTCTGCCTCTTATTCCCGAGGTACTGATCAAAATAAGGCAGGAGAGACCAAAGGCCGTTCTGATTGCTCCAGATTGGCCCAGACAGCCTTGGTACCCCTTACTGCGTAGACTCACTTTACAGCCTCCCAGGCAGCTTCCCCTGATCTCAGACCTCTTAACTCAGGTGTGTGTGTGTGGGGGGGGGGGGGGTGCTGCCTCCAGACTCGCAAACTCTCAAACTGTCAGCATGGCTAATACTCTAAAGGCAAACAAGGGGCCGCTGTTAACCAAATGGGTCCAAGACATTATCACAGAGGCCAGAAGGCCCAGCACCAGAAAATCTTACGCAGGAAAATGGAAAAGATTCTACTCCTGGAGTCAGTCCAGAGGAGGCAATACCTCACAACTTTCCATCCCTCTTATCCTGGACTACCTAGCGGAGCTACTTAACAGTGGCCTCTCCTTCTCCTCTATTAAAATCCACACCTCAGCCATTTCACCTCATTTTAGTAGAGGACAGCCCCTGTTCTCCCATCCTTTTGAACAGTTTCTCAGTGGGGCTTCTAATATCCGATCTCCCAGAAGGCCACCCACTCCAGCCGGAGACCTGAATTATGTTTTGGAAAAACTAACTTTACCACCCTATGAACCTGCTGCTTCAGCAGAACAAAGCTACATCTCTTGCAAGACTGCTTTTCTCCTAGCTATCACCTCAGTCAGAAGGGTTTCAGAACTTCAGGCACTGATGGCCATTGGGCCCTTCATCATCTTCCATGCAGACAGGGTCTCCCTAAGGACTAATCCCTCCTTTATGCCCAAGGTGGTATCTAATGTAACTCTCAACCAGGCCATACATCTACCCATCTTCTTTCCTAACCCTCAAAACAAGGAAGGAAGAATTCTGCACTCACTAGACATGCACAGACAGCTCAGATGCTGTCTGGACCATACTAAACCCTTCAGGAAAACAGGCCAACTACTGTCAGCTTTGCCCTAGGGGCAGAGGGGAAGCCCACTTCCAAACAAGCCATTTCCAAATGGATATCACACTGTATCCATTTCTGCTACAGATTGCATGGGTACCCCCCCCCCCAAAGTCTATACAAACCCATTCTACTAGGGCAGCCTCCACTTCCACAGCATTCCTCAGAGGTGTTTCCCCTAGAGACATCCTGGAAGCTGCCCCCTAGACTTCTGTCCATACTTTTACCAAACATTACCACCTACCTCCATTTTCTAAGGCTAGGGCAGGGTTTGCCTCTGCAGTTCTGCAGGGCATGCTGACTCATTCCTAGGTCTCTCACTAATCCTATCACCCCTCTTCCTCAGCTTTGGGAATCCTCCCACAGGTGGTGACTGCAACAGTGAAACACAAAGAACGTAGTACAGTTGTGTACACTTACCATGAATGTAGATGTTTGAGTGTATTCATTGTTGCAGTCCTGGTTTCCCACCCTCCTCCTCCCTTGTATCTTCTTTCTTTTAGGGAGACGTATGTTTCTAACAGTGGCTTTTAGCCACCAGGACCACTTTACCATATTTACTTGGGCCTCTGACTGTTTAGAGCAAGAAAAACTGATGTAATGGTGTTGGTGGCCGCCTTCCTTTATAGCATTGACGACCTGACGTCAGGTGGCAAGCGACAGCAGCTGACGCAGAAAAACATTGACTCTGGTATTTGGGCCAGCCGAGGTGTACCACAGTAGGGATAACCCACAAGTGAATACACTCTAACATCTACATTTATGTTAAGTGTACACAACTGTACTTTTTGCAGCCCCTTCCAGTATCCTTTGCTACAGAGTTCCTGAGATCCCCTAGAGAGGCTATCATGCCTAGCACAGCCCCAGTATCAACTTGAGCCAAGTATCTTCAGATGTCATTTAGGTGCAGAGCTGTGGGGCAGACACTGGCTTTTGATGCCAGAATTCTAGCTGCCAAGGGGAATGGAGGAGTCCCTATTGGCATAGTCTGTGAGGTGCTTTGAGATTGGTGTCAGGTTGCAGCCTGCATTCTCTAACCTGTGTCCACTTTGATGCTACTCCTAAGCAGTTTCTGTCCCAAATGCATGGGCCTAAGCCAATATTCTTTTTCGGCTAACCTGTATGTCTTGTTCAGGTTAGCGGAAGATCTAATGGATTTCATGAAATCAAGGCAATATTGCCTGCTCCAGGAATCTGTCCTGTCTTAAAAAAAAAAAAAAAAAAAAAAAAAAAGTGTGTGTGTGTGGGGGGGGCACTCCCTACAAGAAACTTCTGATCCCTCAGATTCTGAGGGAGAACATTTGGCATATGTTGACCAGCTTTCAACAGGATTTTGCACCATACGAGTCTTAAGATACTTTACCCTCAGTTTCACCACTTGAACCTCATTTTTGTGGACACTTTGCAAACAATGAAAAAGCCCTTCAGGTGGAAAGGTGAAGAATCTAGTCAAAGAACAGATTAGACAGTTTCTTGGTCTTCCTGAACTGAAACCTTTAGTTCTTTCTCCAGTACTGGAGATACTGGATGTTGTCCTTCACATATTCTTGCAGCTGGTCTCTCAGCCACTGCCCCAAGGAAGCCGGATTATTTGTATGGAATGCTTGAGTCTACAAGCATGTATACAACATGTGCTGCTATCTCTGAAGTGGTATCCTCAGATTCCAAGGTGTCTAAGGACTACTCTTCCAGGACCTCTCTCTGAAGTGATGGAGAGAGAAGAGCATTTGACCACTGGAGGGTGGGGGGCATCATCTACACTAGCAATGAGAGTCTTTAACTGCTAGTTTCATAAGTTTCATATGACCAAGTATTGGGAATCACTCCAGGACTGAATGAAACTTTAAGCAAGATTAATTTGATTACTGCTTGTTCCAGTATTCAAGATCACTCTGCAAGAAGTCCTGCTTGTGATTCTCCCAGAAACGCCATCACCACCCTAGACCTAAAGGAAGCCTACCTCCACTTTCTCCCAGCACAGGAGCGCACACTTCCTGTGCTGCAAGGCAGAGGGTCACACTTTCAGTTTTGTTGCTTGTCCTTCAGGTGTTCCACTACTCCCAGAGTCTTTATACAGTGCTTGGCTCTGGTAATTGCGTTCTGCAGGACAAAGGGTATCCATGTGTACCCATACCTGGACAGTTGCCGTACATGGGTATCCCTCCAATTTGACCATGGACTGCTCCTTCAAAGTGGGGTTCTTACTCTGCTTACAGAAGGTGCAGTCCACCAAGGTGACCTTTGAAGGAATGGATCTGGATTCCAGGGGCCAATAGGCAGGTCTGCTTTCCCCAAGACTGGTTCCTACTCTATTCCAGTGCTTCACAAAAATATCAATGTGGGATTCAGTTTCAGCCAGAAAGTTCTTGAGGATATTGGGTTTTATGCCGTCATGCATAATGCTTCCTTATTCAGACAGTGGTATCTAAAGCCACTGCTGCCTGCATCATTACTTACAGCCCCCACCCCCCATACTCCTCTTCCTGTACATCAAGATGGACATCCGCTGGTGTCTGTAAGCCATTAAGACAAACTGAAGAATTGGAGCTGGACACCCACATCCTAATAACAGATTCGTCAGACTTCAGGTTTCTGATGAAGTCTAGTTCTTGTAACAGATGAAAACGCTCAACTGAAATAAAACCTTTGTTCTGGAGCACCTTAGTCGTCTTTCTGGTGGTTTGAAATACAATTTGTTTGCCGTGGTTACTACTTCTACAGACTTTGCCTTGGTAGCCCGTTCAGGGAGGAAGAATTTAGGGCATTTGGGAAATGAGACTTCAAAAACATGTCGATATCAGAGAGAGAAGGGCAGTCTAGAAAGCACGGGTTATGTTCAGAACCCACGGCAAACACGTCCCATAAGAACCCAGAATTATTATCACCACAGTAACACGGTAGAATTAATATTACCACAGTAACACGGTAATTGGCAAACAAGGTCACCTCATACCTCTCGTGCAGGCTGGCTGTGCAGATTTGGGAATTGGCACAAGGAATCCCCCCCCCCCCCTTCACGGCTCAGGGTAGGAGAACAACACTGGTGACCCAGTATGCAGGACATCTGTTGACCCAAACGAGTGGATGTTAAAGAAGGAAGTGTTCCTTCTGGTAACCGCCCCCCTTGAGAATTACTTGAAGTAAACCTTTTTTGCTTTGTCAAAATGGGTGACTTAAGAAATATTGCACTTGGACCCCAGAGAAGGGAGCATGGGGGACAGATGCCTTCATCCACAGGCAGGTATTTCTGTATGCCTTCCGTTCTCTACTCCTTATACCCAAGGTACTACTGAAGGTCAGGGTGGACAAGCCAAGGGTGAGGAGTGACTTTCCTTGGGCTCAGGCAGCACTGATTCTCCCTACTACTGAGCATGGCCAAGGAAGAACCATGGGTACTCCACTGTTGGTGGACCTTCTCACCCAGAACAAGAGGTCCACAGTACCCCTTACTTGGAACTACTGAAGCTGGCAGGATGGGTGATCTAGTACTTGTCCTCTCCTGGCGTTTGTTTTTGGAGGATGTCCTCTCTCTCTCTTGAGGCTAGAGCACCCAGTACCAGGATGTCTTGTACTTCTAAATGGACATGCTTCTCTCTCTGCTGCCTTAGAGGGCCAACAGACAGCTCCTTATCCTTGGTTACTTCTCGGAACTGTATAACAAGGTGATGTGCTGTGCATCCATTAAAGTACATGCTTCAGCAGTCTCTGCTTCCTGACTTCTGGAACCCATTTCCCTTCCCCATTTTCTCCTACCTACCTATGAAGCTGCATCTCAAAGGAAGTGTGTACCCGAGACCACTCAGAAAAGAACCATCCCTCCCCTAGGATATCAACCCAGCAAAAGAGCCCACATGCCAGATGTGGTTTGGTGGGAGATGCAGAGGAACCAGAATTGTTAGCCCAGAGGAGGAGGTGCCTACTGTTTTTCAGAATGTTATGGCTCTTCCATGGAGCGGCAACGCTACTAAAGTGCTCCTCTTGAGTGCCCTCCCCTGGAGACTCTTGGGTTACGTTTGTTGTTCCTCTTCTGCAAGTGGTCATTAGTCACACAGGGCAGATGGATAACAGGATATCCTTTGAGAAAATGTCAATTCCCAAATCCCTTCAGGAAGCCCAACTTCGTCAGAAAAAAGAAGCAGGGCATGAGTTAAAAATTGCACAGAGAGAGAGCCATTCAAGAGGTTTACACCAAACTGGATTGGTGAAGTTACTGTCGAAGATAAATTTTTTTTTTTTTGGTGTCACAAAGACAGAGGACCTTAGACCTATTCTGGATATCAGGAACCCAGACATATTCATAGTAAAGCATTTAAACTGATCATGTTGGAAGAAGTTGCCCCTTAGTTATCACAATGAGAAGTGAATCCTCTGAACCTACAGAACAGCTGGCACACTAAATGTTCTTCGTGTTTCACTGTTGCAGTCATCACATTTGGGTAGTCTGCTGGCAGGTTGCCCTCAGTCGGCCTGAATTCCAAAGACTTGGGTCCTGCGTCGGTTGCTGTCTCCTCTTCCATGACGTCAGGTTGTCAGGGGTATAAAACAAGCAACCAACGCCATTTTCTTTAGTCTTTCTTGCCATGCGGTGTCCAAAGCAGAAGCATTTCGCAAGTGCTGGTCGGCCGACTCCTGAAATATTCGAATTTGAGTTTCAGAACCGAAGTCTTCACTAAAGCCAAGTACCCAGTTGGGGGAACTTTTTTTCTTGCTCCATACCGATGTCAGAAAGTTAATAATTGCATTACTTGTGGGAAGCAAATACCTCATAAGAATTTCCATTTATACTGTATTCCTTGCCTAGGCCCTGATCACAACGTGCCTGGCTGTCGGTTTTGTGCTAGATTTAACCAATGCACTATTAAGCGTTGGTATATTTTTGCCTCAAAGTATTTTGGAAACTGATTTAACTACCCAGAAATATCGTTGGATAGCAATCCGACTACCGGAGTACATAAAAAACACACAGAAAAGGACAGAGAGAGACGGGAGGTCCAAAACCAACGACGAAGGATGATCAAAATGGCTGAAGACCTTATTACCTTGATCAGGGGATGTCCTTCATGGATGCATCTGCAGTCATAACAAATGGGTTGTCCTGTCGTCAGGCAGCCCTTCGGTCGGCCGGATTCCAAAGTCTGGGTCCGGCTTCGGCTGATGTCGCACTTCACCCGACGTCATCTCTGCTGGTCTTCGGGTATAAAGGCATCAGCCGACGCCATTTTCCTCAGTCTTTCTTGCCGTGGCGCCAAGCAGAAGCTGTTCGCAAGTGCCGGTCGGTCAGATCCAGAGATTACTACTACCGAATACTACCAAGACTTCTAAAAGCTAAGTACCCGTTGGGGACTCTTTCTTGCCTCAGCCGATGTCAGAAAAAGTGAATAACTGTTTAACTTGTGGGAAACAAATACCTCATAAAGATTTCCACTCTTACTGTTTGCTTTGCTTAGGCCCAGACCACGACGTAGCAGCCTGTTCGGCCTGTGCTTCCTTCAACCGAGCGGCTTAGGCCGGTCGGAGTTTGCTGAACAGTTTTCGGCTCAGATTTTGCGTACATTATGCCGTCGGATCCTCCGACTACCCAAATTGTTAAAAACGCAAAGAAAAGACCGACACTCGCGGTCCGCGGTTTCGGCCGAAACCACGGTTAAGCAAGTCGCGAGTGTCTCGGTTTCGGCGAAACCGAGAAAACTGGTCAATCTACAGCCGAATCCATGACTACTACTGAGGCTCCTGCTACCTTACCTGAACTAGCCTCAGAAATTTTGCCTACAACTGTGGTTCCTACTGATCTATCAGACACCATCTCCTTGGATATCTCTACCCCAGCACGTGGTGCTGCTAGGCCTCCTGCAGCCATGTCTATTAAGGCCTTTGCCAGGGCTAAAGCAGCCAAATCAGCTAAATCAGTGCCTGTTAAACCACCCTCACTCAGGCCCACTTCTAGTTCACAAATGCTTACTCTGGCAGAAGATTTAATATCCTTAATTAGGGGATCCCAATCTCACCCAGACAGGGCCTCTCAGCCCCCAGAAAAGAGACCTAGAGCAGAGCCCCCCGAGCCTGTGTCCTCTGATGATTCTGCGGATGACTCAGACATTACAGACCAGCCAGAGGCTCCTTTCTCCTATTATGAAGATTCAGATGCTGAAGAATCCATTCCAGCTGCCTCTCCACCAGAGGAATTCTCCTTTGGGGAAACCTTACATGCCATGAGAGAACAATTCCAATGGCAGGGACAAGATTTCTCATTCAAGAAAAAGGCTTAGGACTTTTCTGCACTTACCACAACATAGGCCCTTAGTTATACCTCCTGTCCTATCTGTTGTGGACGATGCATTTAATGATGTCTGCACTGCACCTGATTCTTTACCTCCAGCCCCTGCCAAACCAGATAGATTTTACAGGGTGCCAGACACTCATCACCACCTATACAAGGCCCCACTTGCAGACCCCGAAACTATATCCCAGGGGCCTAAGGCAGTAGCCTCGACTACAGCAAAAAACCCTATTCCCTCTGAAAGGGAATCCAGGTCCTTAGAGAGATGGGGGGGAAAAAGTCTACACCTCTGCTACTCTCTCAGCTAGAGCTTTAAACTGTCAGTTCCACATGATCCAATACCAAGAGTTTATGCTTGATCAGTTAATTAAAAAGCTGTCCTCTGATGAATCTTTAGATAAGAAATATGTATTAGAAATGGTGAATAACATCCAACAGGTTAGTAACCATTCTTTAAAATGTGGCTATGATGCACTGGAGGCTTCATTTAGATCAGCCATGACTGGCACAGTTATAAGAAGGCATGCATGGTTGAAAGAACAGGTCTTGCCGGATCATGTTAAAGCTAAGCTGTTGGATGCTCCTATGGATAAGGCCAGTCTATTTGGGGAACCTGCCCAGCAGGTAATGAAGAAAATGGAAGAGAAGGCAAAATCTGTACAAACAGTTAAAGATTTCCTACAGGTTCAGCTCCCAAGGTTTAGCAGGAACTGGCCTGCCAAAAATTGGTCCTTTCCTGACTCCACAAGATCACAAAGGGGCAGGAACAGACGCTCGAGGGGCAGAAATCAATCCAGAGGAGGTGCCTACAGAGGACGACAGTGGCAAGGCAATAACCGAGGCACAGACACAACCACTGCCACTGCAACAGGACAATCACAGTGACTTGGCTCTGACTCCGCCTACCAGGGAGCAAATAGCAGCATCATTAGGCGGAAAGTTAGCCTTATTCTCGAAAAATTGGCACTATATTACAAAAGACAAGTGGATTTTGCAAACCATAGACCAAGGCTACGGTTCCACTTCCACACTTTACCAGTAAAGAGGAATGCCAAACCTGCCCCCAAATCAAAAAATAGAAGCCCTGCATCAGATAGCGGAATTAATAAAGATGAGAGCTGTGGAAAGGGTACCAATAACAGAACAGGGCAAAGGATTCTACTCCAGACTCTTCCTAGTACCAAGAAAAGAGAAAACTGGAGACCTATTCTCGACCTGTCCATCTTAAACACATACATCATTGTCCCAAAATTCAAAATGCTGACCCTACAGCAACTTCTTCCCATGCTGGGCAAGGAGTGTTGGCTGGTAACTCTAGATCTCAAGGAGGCATACCTGCACGTCCCCATTCGACCAAATTGCAGAAGATACCTCAGATTTCTTGCAGGATCAGAGCATTATCAATTCTCAGCATTGCCCTTTGGCTTATCTACTGCGCCCAGAGTATTCACAAAATGCCTGGCATCAGTAATCGCTCACTGCAGAGTACAGGGAATCCAAATTTATCCATACCTGGACGACTGCCTGTTACAAGCGGACAACAAAAGCAAGCTGACAACAGATTTACAAAGGGTCATTTACTTGCTTCAAGCCCTGGGATACACAGTCAATTTACAAAAGTCAAGGCTGACACCATCCCAGACGAGAACTTTCTTGGGCGCCTGAATTGGACACAGTAAAACAGATGGCATTCCTAACTGCAGAAAAACAAAAAGAACTCCCTCTTTACTTCTTGGCATTAACAAAACAGAACAAACTAACAGCAAGAAAAGTTCTGCAGGCCTTGGGCTTCATGGCATCATGCGTAATCTTGGTCCCACATGCCAGACTGCATATGAGAAAGTTACAGTGGTACCTAAAGAATTTATGGTCTCAACACAGTCACAGCTTAGAAACAGAAATACCACTGATCCCATGCTTAAAACAGGAGTTCCTATGGTGGGCTCGGGCATGCCAGTCAAACCCAGGCTTACCCTTCCACAACTTTCGAGCAAACCAAACCATCACAACGGATGCCTCAGACCTAGGATGGGGGGCACACATGATGGACAAATGCGTACAAGGACTGTGGACTCAGGACCAGCTGCACCTGCACATAAACCAAAAAGAAATGCTGGCAGTAAAACTGGCAATCCTAAAATTCAGACCATTCCTCAAAGAAGGTCATTTGATAAGGACAGACAACACCACAGTCATGTGGTACATCAACAAACAGGGAGGCACTCATTCTTACCCCCTATGCAAAATGACTTTGGACCTTTGGAATCTGGCTCTCAGCTACAACATCCAGTTACAGGCAATATTTGTACCGGGAAAAGAGAACACCCTAGCAGACATTTTAAGCAGAACCACCTCTGATGCTCACGAATGGATGCTACACCCGGACATCTTCAAGACCATCACAAAGAAATGGGGAATGCCACAAATAGATCTATTCGCTTCCCCACAAAATCACCAGCTCAAAAAATTCTGCACAAGGACATTCCACCCACTTGCATGGAAGGTGGACTCTCTATCCTTCAGCTGGAAAGGCCTGACAGCATATGCATTTCCACCTCTTCCCTTGATGCACAAGGTACTACTGAAAATCAAAGAGGAACGTCCAAGGATAATTCTGATAGCGCCGAACTGGCCAAGACAACACTGGTACCCATTGCTGAGGACCATGTCTCGGGAGAAAATGTGGTCAATACCCCTGATGCCTCTGATGTTAACTCAGAACAACTACAACATCTTACATCCAAACCTAAAAACCTTGCAACTGACTGCCTGGAACATCACATAGCAGTAACTAACCCAGACCTTTCACAAAGGGTTAAAGACATTATCCTTGAAGCCCGCAGACCTTCAACAAGAAGGAACTATGCAGGAAAATGGAAAAGGTTCGTCATTTGGAGTACTGAAAGAGGAAAAGATGTGTCGAACATAGATATTGCTAACATTCTGGAGTACTTGGCAGAGCTTCTACATACAGGCCTGTCCTATTCCTCCATCAAGATACATGCATCAGCTATTTCAGCAGAATACAGCTTTGATCCTCCTGTCTTTTCACATCCTCTACTCAGGCAGTTCCTCAGAGGGATCAAGAATGTAAAACCTCCTAGGAAACCACCATTACCAGCATGGGACTTGAATTTTGTACTAGAAAAGTTGACACTCCCTCCGTTTGAACCAGCAGCAACAGCAGATCTACAACACCTGTCATGGAAAACTGCTTTCCTACTGGCTATTACTTCAGCAAGGAGGGTTTCGAACTACAGGCCTTAATGGCAGTGCAACCCTTCCTAATCTTCCATCAAGATAGGGTGTCCATGAGAACTAATCCTACATTTATGCCTAAGGTGGTATCCAGAGTGTCTTTAAACCAGGCAATCCACCTACCTACCTTCTTTCCCAATCCACAAAACAGAGGTGAAAGAATAATGCATACCTTGGATGTACATAGACAGTTACGCTACTACCTGGACAGAACCAAAGGTAACAGAAAAACTGACCAGCTCTTTGTAGCCTATGCAACAGGAAGGGAAGGAAAAGCAATTTCCAAACAGACAATCTCCAAATGGATAGGAAATTGCATAAGATTCTGTTACTCCTACCATGGAAAACCAATTCCACAGAACATAAGACCTCATTCTACAAGGGCTACAGCCACTACCACAGCTTTCTTAAGAGGAGTGGCAACCAAGGACATTATTGAGGCGGCTACTTGGACCTCCGTGCATACATTTGCCAAGCATTATAATTTACCTCTATATTCTAGATCCCGAGCAGGGTTTGCCACTGCTGTACTGCAAGGGATCCTGACTACACCATAATTATTATTCCTCCTCCCTAGTTTGGCTATGGTATTCTACCCATTTGTTATGACTGCAGATGCATCCATGAAGGACATAGTACAGTTTTGTACCTACCATAAATGTAGATGTCCGAACTGGATAGCATCTGCAGTCAGGATTACCTCCCTCCTTCCCTCTGCGGTACTCCTAGGGTATTTACCCTCCTAATAGCTAGCTGGGGGGGGAGTCTCTTATGGTGTATTTGTTTGTATATATGTACATACATGTTTATTTTTTGTGTTTGCCTTCTACTATTTTGGAAACATTGGCATTTATCCAAAATTTAGCTTTCCAAGAGGGCAATTGGCATCTGGGGCAAGAAACACTGAGGAAAATGGCGTCGGCTGATGCCTTTATACCCGAAGACCAGCAGAGATGACGTCGGGTGAAGTGCGACATCAGCCGAAGCCGGACCCAGACTTTGGAATCCGGCCGACCGAAGGGCTGCCTGACGACAGGACAACCCATTTGTTATGACTGCAGATGCTATCCAGTTCGGACATCTACATTTATGGTAGGTACAAAACTGTACTTTTCCATCCCCCTCCAGATAAGAGGCCTAGGCAAGACACTGATTATGAATCTTCAGATCAGGTTTCTATTTCTTCAGATTCCTCTTCTGATCAGGAATTATCTATACCTCCCTATGAGGATTTTGATGCAGAGGAATCTATACCATCTGCATTCACCATCTGAGGAATATTCAATTGGAGAAACCTTGCATACTTTGAGGGAGTATTTTCACTGGGAGAGTCAAGATTTCTCAGAATCAAAAAAGAGGCTCAGGGATTTCCTTCTCCCTCAGCACAGGCCTTTAGCCATACCTCCTGTTTTAGACATTGTGGATGATGTGTTTTCGGAGTCGGGCTTGACTCCCGACTCCTTACCTCTGGCTCCCAGCAAGCCTAACCGATATTACAGGGTCCCTGACTCTCAAAATTTTTTATTTACAAACCCTGCTGCTGATCCTGAAACTATTTCACAGGGTCCAAAGCGAGTTAAGGCCTCAACAACAAAAAAATCCTACCCCCTCTGACAGAGATTTAAGGGCACTGAATAGATGGGGAAAAAAGGTTTATACATCTGCAACCTTGGCAATTAGGGCCTTAAACTGCCAGTTTCATATGCTCAAGTACCAACAACATGTTATGGGATTGCTGAAACAGAAAATTATGATGATTTTTGAATGTGCAGAAAATAAAGAATTGCAAGAATTATTGCATGCTGCTGAACTGGTTGGAAAGCATACTTTGCAATATGGTTTTGATTCCTTAGAGGCCTCCTGCAGGGCTGCAGTTACTGGATCTGTGATTAGGAGGCATGCCTGGCTAAAGGAACAAAATTTGCTTGATCATGTTAAAGCTGAATTACTAGATGCACCTTTACAGCATGATACTCTGTTTTGGTATTAAGGCAGAAAAGGTTTTAAAGAAAATGGAAGACAAAGCTAAATCTATGCAAACTGTAAAAGACTTCTTACAAGTGCAGCCACCAAGATTCAGTAGACACTGGCCTACAAAAAAATTGGTCCTTTCATGTGTCAGACAGAGCTCAAAGGGGCAAATCCAGATGCCCTAAGGGATGTTCATCGTGTTTCACTGCTGCAGTCATTACACACTCAGTATCCTGCCGTCAGGCGGTCCCGCAGTCGGCCAGAGTTCCAAAGTCTTGGTCCGGCGTCGGTTGCTGTCGCTTCTTCCCTGACGTCAGTGCTCCAGGGGTATATAAGATGCAGCCGACGCCATTTTTTCCCGTCTTTCTTGCCGCACGGTGCCCGAAGCATCTTTCTTGCCGCACGGTGCCTGAAGCAAAAGCTGTTTGCAAGTGCCAGTCGGCCGACTCCTGAGATTTTCAATTCGAATTTTCAGAACCGAAGTCTTCAATAAAGCTAAGTACCCCGTCGGGGAAACTTTTTCTTGCCTCAGACCTATGTCAGTAAAAGTTAATAATTGTATTTCTTGTGGGAGGCAAATACCTCATAAGGATTTTCATTCTTACTGGATTCCATGCCCTAGGCCCAGACCACGACGTCACTAGTTGTCGGTTTTGTGCTAGATTTAACAAACGCACTGTTAAAAAGTCTGTTTGATTTTGCTCGCCATTACTTTGGACGAAGGTTTAATTATACCATGCCGTCGGAACAACTGATGACCGGAATACACAAAAAGCACAAAGACAAGGATAAGGACAGCCATCCGAGGCCCAAAACTGACTATGAAGCCTCTTCTAGGCCAGTCGCCGATTCTCAGTGAGGCGCTTTTGCAGCCCCTGACACCCGCTACCTCAGAGCCACAGACCGCCTCCGACTCACACGTGGAGATGTCTAGGCCTCTGGATACTCAAGGTGTTGGGCCTATGGAAACTAACCCTTCAGATCGGTCCGGAGCCGCTGAGCAGGCATCGGCTTCTGAGGGTGTTTTCAGACCTTCACAGATTACCATAAAAACTACAGCCAAGTCTAAAACTCCATTAAAGGCAAAGAAGCAAGTACAGCATTCACCTGGACAGGCCTCCATGCCTAAAAACAGATGCTTTAAATGGCCGAAGACTTAATTACTCTGATTAGGGGTACCCATCCTCCTCCTTATAAAAGGCCTAGGCAGGATACAGACTATGATTCCTCTGACCAGGTTTCCATTTACTCTGACTCCTCTTCAGACCAGGGATACTCTTTACCCCCCTATGAGGACTCTGATGCTGAAGAATCAATTCCTTCAGCCTCTCCTCCAGAGGATTATTCTTCTGGGGAAACTTTACATACCATGAGGGAGCATTTCCATTGGGAGGGCCAGGATTACTCAGATTCCAATAAAAGGCTCAGAGATTTTCTTTTATTACCTCAGCACAGACCCCTTGCTATTCCGCCAGTGTTAGATATTGTGGATGATGTGTTCTCTGAAATCAGTTTAAATCCTGATTCTTTGCCCCCTGCTCCAGTCAAGCCAGACAGGTACTACAGAGTCCCTGACTCTCACAAATTTCTTTATAAAAACCCTGTTGCTGACCCAGAAACTATTTCCCAGGGTCCCAAAGGGATAAAGGCTTCCACGGCTAAGAATCCAGTTCCCTCTGACAGGGATTCTAGAGCATTAGACAGATGGGGAAGAAAGTTTACACTTCTGCAACTTTAGCAGTGAGAGCTTTAAATTGCCATTTTCACATGCTTAAATAGCAACAATATTTAATGTCTCTGTTAAAGCAGATAATGATTACAAGTTCAGAACAACCTGACTATAAGGAAATGCAGGAGTTATTGCATGCAGCTGAACAAGTGGGCAAACATACTCTGCAATGTGGTTTTGATTCATTAGAGGCTTCTTGTAGAGCAGCAGTTACAGGATCTGTGATTCGAAGGCATGCTTGGTTAAAAGAGCAAGGTTTACTTGATCATGTTAAGGCTAAATTATTGGATGCTCCATTACAGCAGGATATTTTATTTGGTGTTAAGGCAGAAGAGGTATTAAAGAAAATGGAGGATAAGGCAAAATCTATGCAAATGGTGAAGGATTTCTTACAGGTACAGCCACCTAGATTTAGCAGAAATTGGCCTTCAAAGAATTGGTCCTTTCCAGTCATCATCATCATCCCCTTTTTCCCATTTACATGGGGTCGGGGTATCGTATTAACTGTCACCAACTCTCTCGATTCAGTGCCACTCTCCTGCCTTCTTCAACACTCATGCCTGACTGTCGCAGATCTTCTTTCACACAATCCATCCACCTCTTTGCTGGACACCCTCGCTTCCTCTTACCTTCTTCCTGTCTGTCCCAAATCTCCCTCACCAGATTGTCTTCTGCTTTTCTACACATGTGCCCATACCATCGTAATCTGTTTTCTTTGATCTTTTCTGCAATTGGAGCTACTTTGGCTTCTGCTCTTATGTCCTTATTTCTTCGCCTGTCACGCAGTGTGCATCCTACCACCTTTCTCAGGCACTTCATTTCCATCACCTCTAGCTTCTTCAGCTGTTCTGCCTTTACTGACCAGGTTTCTGTACCATACAGTAGTACTGGTCGCACCACTGTCTTGTACACCTTACTTTTCAGCTTCTTTGGCATTCTTCTGTCATAGACTACACCTGATACTCTGCCAGTTGGCTGCAGCCCCTCTGATTCTAGCTTTGACCTCTTCATTCAGACTACCCTTCTTCTCAACCACCCCTCCCAGATACTTGAAGCTGTTTACCTGTTCCACCCATCTATCTCTATTCTCAGCTTCTTCTGATTTCCCCAATCTGCTGCCATTATCACTGTCTTATCTGTGCTTAGTTTCATCCCATGTGCCTTCAGATTTGCATTCCATTCTCCTATCCTTTGCTGAAGTTCTAGCTCAGAGTCTGCCTGTACTGCCACATCGTTTGCATACAGCAGCTTTGTTGATCTGTCCCCTCCAACCTGTTTGCTGATGTAGTCCATTACTAGTATGAACAGCAGTGGGCTCAGAGCTGAACCCTGGTGTACACCCACTCCCACTGGAAACCCCTCAGTGAGGCCAAACACTGTTCATACTTGAGTCACTGGGTCCTTGTACATAGCCTGTACTAATTCTACCAATGTTTCTGGGACTTCAAACCACCGCAGTACTGCCCAGATCAGCTTTCTTGGGACCTTGTCACATGCTTTCTCCAAGTCTAGGAAAGCCCAGTTTGACTCTCTCCTCTTCTCTAGTTTCTTCTCAAGTATCTGTCTCAATGCAAACATCGGGTCAATTGTGCTGCATCCTAATCTGAATCCGAACTGTTCATCTCCCATCTTACATTCTACTATTCTGCGTATCCATTTATCAATCACCCTCTCCAGAACTTTCATGCAATGTGGTAGGAGTTTGATGCCTCTGTACTGTCCACAGTTGTGGATGTCCCCTTTGTTCTTGTACCCTGGCACGAGTATGCTTATTCTCCAGTCATCTGGAATACGCCTTTCTCTCCACACTGCAATCAGTACCCTCAGGAGCCATTTCTCCCCTAGCTCACACAGCATCTTTATCATATCTGCTGTGACCTCATCTGAGCCTGCTGATTTCCCTGACTTCATTTTCCTTAGTGCTGCTCTTACTTCTTCTAAGCTGGGCTCCTCTTCTTCTCTCATTGTAGACTGTGTCTGGGGCAGTACAGCTTCTGTGAGGTTTTCTTCATTCAAAACCTGCTGGAAATACTCCTTCCATCTACCTTTGATGCCCTCTGGACTGGTGAGCAGGTTGTTGCTGGCATCCCTTATGAAGGGTGTCTGACTATCTTCTTTATCTTTCTGTCTTTGCCTTGCAACCTGATATAGTTTGGTATAGAATTGGTCCTTTCCAGTGTCAGACCACAGAGGCAGATAGACGCCCAAGAGGCATATCTCAGCCCCAAGGCTCTTACTGACCACGACAGTGGGGTGCTTCAACCCCAAAAGGAGGTGAAGACAAGTCAGAACCTTACAGGAAACGGTCCCAATGACTTCCCCCTTCGAATGCCAAGCACTTACCTTTTGGCAGCACCCTTGGGGGGGAAAACGTGCACTTTTTTCTCAAAATTGGCATATAATCACCCAAGACAAATGGGTTCTGAATATTGTGTTTCAAGGTTACAGGTTCCACTTTCACACTCTACCAAGGCTAAAAGGAAAGCCAGACCTGCCACAAAATCAATGGGCAGAGGCTCAAAAACAAATTACAGCCCTCATGGATATGAGAGCTATTCAAAAAGTGCCACAGCAGGAACAAGGACAAGGATTTTGCTCAAGACTTTTTCTGGTCCCCAGAAAGGACAAAGCCTGGAGACCCGTACTAGACCTTTTTACTCTAAATACTTACCTGGATGTTCTGAAATTCAAAATGTTGACACTACAGCAGCTTCTTCCCATGCTGGGCAAGAAGGCTTGGCTTGTTACTTTGGACCTCAGAGGCATACCTGCATGTCCTCATCAGACAAAATTGCAGAAGATACCTCAGATTCATAGCTGGCTCAATGCATTACCAGTTCTCTGCACTGCCCTTTGGCTTATCTACTGCGCCCAGGGTCTTCACAAATGTGCCTGGCACCAGTAATTGCATTTTGCAGACAAAAAGGAATTCAAATATATCCATACCTGGACAACTGCCTTATTCAAGCAGAGAGCAAGGACATTCTTCTAAAGCATCTGGCGTTTGTAAAAAGGTTGCTAATTTGCCTAGGGTACACAGTAAACGAAAAGAAGTCAAAACTAGTGCCCTCACAAGAGATGATATTCCTGGGTGCCAGCTTAAATACTACGGCCCAGATGGCTTATCTCATGCCAGACAAGCAAGGACAACTGACTCAGTACTTTCAATTGATGGCAACAAAGACCCAACTCCCTGCAAGAAAAATTCTGCAGGCCTTGGGATTCATGGCATCCTGCATACTACTAATTCCATATGCCAGACTGCATATGAGGAAATTACAATGTTACCTAAAAAGTGTGTGGACTCAACACTCTCACAGTTTGGAAGCAGTAATACCACTAATTCCCTGCCTACAACAGGAGTTTTGATGGTGGGCACAGGCATGTCACCTCAACAAGGGACAGCCTTTCACTCTACCCACAGCCAGGCAGACACTAACAACAGATGCTTCGGATTACGCCTGGGGAGCACACATGGCAGGAAAATGTATTCAGGGCAAGTGGACCGCAGACCAAATACATCTTCACATCAATCAAAAAGAGATGTTGGCTGTACAAAATGCCCTAACAGCTTTCAAGGACCTTCTGCATCCAGGACAACTATTACTAAAGACAGACAACACCACAGTAATGTGGTACATAAGCAAGGGGGGCACTCATTCTTATCCCCTATGCAGACAAGTCATGACCTTGTGGGACACAGCTCTAGCCTATCAAATTCATCTACAAGCACAATTCTTGCCAGGAAAGAAACACTCTGGCAGACGACTTGAGCAGAAACATCATGGATCCTCACGAGTGGAAATTAAATCCACAAGTATTCAGCATGATAACGCAAAATGGGGGTTCCCAGACATGGAGCTCTTTGCCTCCCCAAAGAATTGCCAACTACAAAAATTCTGCACAAGGACTTATCACACACAAGCATGGAAGGTGGATGCTCTCTTGTACAGCTGGAAAAGCCTAAAAGTTTATGCCTTCCCACCACTGCCTCTCCTTTCAAAGGTACTCCTAAAAGTCAGACAAGAAAAACCACAGATGATCTTGATTGCCCCAGACTGGCAACGTCAGCACTGGTACCCAATCTTAAAGAACTTAGCTCAAGGCCCACCATGGATTTTACCTCAAACTCTGCACCTTCTGACTCAACAAAACAATCAGATCCTGCACAGTCAGCTCAAAACCTTAAACCTGGCTGCATGGCAGATTCATTAGTCAAGCAGACAACACCTCTCTCTCTAAAGCTGTTATGGATGTCATTTTGGAGGCTAGGAGGCCTGGCACCAGGAAATCTTATTCAGTAAAGTGGAAGAGATTCTGTGCCTGGGACCAGGCTCGCTTTGACCCTCTTGTCCCAAATATTCCTCCGATATTACAATACTTAACTGAGATGCTGGACAAAGGACTATCCTTTTCATCCATTAAGATCCACGCCTCTGCCATCTCGGCTCATTACAACACAGATCCTCCTATTTTCTCTCATCCATTGCTAAAACAGTACCTCAGAGGGGCTAAAAACATAAGACCGCCCCGGAGAGCACCAACTTGGGACCTCAATTTTGTCTTGGAAAAACTAACCTTACCTCCTTTAGAGCCAGCCAATTCAGCAGAATTAAAAATATCTATCATGGAAAACTGCTCTGCTTCTGGCAATAACCTCAGCACGAAGAGTCTGAGTTATAGGCACTAATGGCAGTGGAGCCTTTCAACATTTTTCACCAAGACAGGGTTTCTTTACGAACAAACCCTTCATTTATGCCTAAGGTGGTATCCAGTGTGGCTCTTAACCAAACTATTCACTTGCCAACTTTTTATCCAAATCCCCAGAATAAAGAGAAGAGACTTCTGCATTCCTTGGACATACACAGGCAATTACATTTCTACTTGGACAAAACAAAAGCTTTCATAAAAACTGAGCAGTTGTTTGTAGCATATGCTGCAGGATCACAGGGTAAGGCTATTTCAAAGCAAACCATTTCAAAGTGGATAGGACACTGTATCCGGTACTCCTACACACAGCATGGGAAACCTGTACCTAGTAATATTAGGCCACATTCCACCAGTGCAACAGCCACTTCAACTGCCTACCTTAGAGGAGTACCTACCAAAGATATCTTGGAAGCTGCAACTTGGAGTTCAGTGCACACCTTTACCAAGCATTATCACTTGCCTCTTTATTCTAGATCCAGAGCTGGCTTTGCCACTGCAGTGCTGCAGGGCATCTTAGCCACCCCAAATCCTCTATAGAACCAGCCACCTTAACTCGGCTTTGGGATTCAACCCAAGTGTAATGACTGCAGCAGTGAAACACGATGACCATAGTACAGTTTTGTATCTACCATAAATGTAGATGTCAGAGTCTTCACTGATGCAGTCTTGGTTACCCACCCGCCATCCCCTCTTTCTTAGCTGGGACTAATCTATACCTTTCTACCCTATACTACCTATGTGGTGTATTTGCTGGTAACTGAAGGTTTTGTTTTACCTTGTTGTATGTTTTATTAGCAATGTGTATTGCCTACCTATTTGAGGACACCTGACATCTGGGGCAAGAAAAACTGAAGAAAATGGCGTTTGCTGCATCTTGTATATCCCTGGCGCACTGATGTCAGGGAGGAAGCGACAGCAACCGACGCCGCACCAAGACTTTAGAACTCTGGCCCACTGCGGGACCGCCTGACGGCAGGATAACCCAAGTGTAATGACTGCAGCAGTGAAGACACTCTAACATCTACGTTTGTGGTAGGTACAAAACTGTTCTTTCCAGATACTAGGCGCAAGATTCATATAGGTCAAAGCAATGGGGTGATTCTACCTCCAAATCTCGAGGAGATAAAGCGCATACCTACAGAAAACCGTCCCAATGACTTCCCTCTGCCTTCACCAAGCACTTATCATTTGGCAGCACCCTTAGGGGGAAAATTAGCACTCTTTTCCCAAAATTGGCAGTTAATAACCAGGACAAGTGGGTGCTAAACACAGTATTACAGGGATACAGATTCCATTTCCATACTCTGCCAATGGCAAATGGTTGGCCAAATCTGCCAAAAAATAAATGGGCAGAGGCACAGAAATGGGTTGCGTCCCTCATGGATATGGGGGTCATTCAGCCAGTACCAGAACAGGAAAAAGGACAAGGTTTTTACTAGACTGTTATTGGTACCCAGAAAGGACAAGGCCTGACAGCCAATACTAGATTTATCGATTTTGAACACATACCTGGACATTCCAAGATTCAAAATGCTGACTTTGCAGCAGCTTCTGCCCATGCTGGGCAAGAATGCTTGGCTGATGACATTAGACCTAAAAGAGGCATACCTGCATGTCCCAGTAAGGCAGTCGTGCAGAAGATACCTCAGATTCAAGGCTGGCTTAATGCATTACCAATTCTCTGCACTGCCCTTTGGCTTATCTACTGCGCCCAGGGTCTTTACAAAGTGCCTGGCATCAGTAATTGCATTTCGCAGACAAAGAAGTATTCAAATATATCCTTACTTGGACTGTCTCATTCAAGCAGAGAACAAGGACATTCTTCATCAACACCTGGCGTTAGTGAAAAGGCTTCTAACATGCCTAGGGTACACAATAAACTAAAAGAAATCACAACTGGTACCCTCTCAAAAGATAACATTCCTGGGTGCAAGCTTGAATACAACTGCCCAGATGACTTACCTCACGCCAGACGAGCTAAGGCAACTGACTACTTTACTCCAAACTGATGGCAACAAAAACCCAGTTGTCTGCAAGACAAATTCTGCAGGTTTTGGGCTTCATGGCATCCTGCATCCTACTGATTCCATATGCATGACTGCATATGAGGAAACTTCAGTGGTACCTAAAAAGTTTATGGAGTCAACATTGTCAGTCTGGTAACAATGATTCCTCTCATTCCCTGCCTACAACAGGAGTTTCTTTGGTGGGCAAAGGCATGTCACCAACACATGGGACGGACCTTCACTCTGCCTCCTGCCAGCCAAACCTTAACAGACGCATCAGAGTATGCCTGGGGGGCCCACATGGCGGGAAGATGCATTCAGGGCATATGGACCCCAAAACAAATGCATCTACATGTCAACCAGAAAGAGATGCTAGCTGTTCAAAATGCCCTGACAGCTTTTAAGGACTTACTTCATCCAGGACAACTACTGATAAAGATGGACAACACCACAGTCATGTGGTATATAAACAAGCAGGGGGCACGCACTCATACCCCCTTTGCAGATTAGCCAATGCACTGTCGGACACAGCTTTGACTTGTACATCTTCAAGGTCAATTCCTGTCAGGAAAATAAAATACTCTGGCAGACGATTTAGGCAGAAACCTTATGGATCCTCACGAGTGGAAACTAGATCCACAAGTCTTCAGCATGATGACAAAGAAATGGGGGAGCCCAGACATAGATCTATTTGCCTCCCCTCAAAATTATCAATTGAAAAGATTTTGCACAAGGACTTATCACAGACAAGCATGGAAAGTGGACGCCCTATCCTTCAGTTGGAAAAAAGTACAGTTGTGTACCTGCCATAAATGTAGATGCTCGAGTGTATTCACTGTTGCAGTCATTACACTTGGGTTATCCTTCTGGCAGACTACACACAGTCGGCCTGAATTCCAAAGTCTTGGTCCAGCGTCGGTTGCTGTCGCCTCTTCCCTGATGTCAGTGCGCCAGGGGTATTAAAGATGCAGCCGACGCCATTTTCTTCAGTTTTTCTTGCCCCAGATGTCAGGTGCCCCCAAAAGGGTAGGCTAAAAATTATGCCAATAAAAAAGCATGCACTAAAATAAAACATTACCTTCATCTACAATCAAATACACCACATAGCATGTATAGAATAGAGAAGTACAGATAAGTCCCAGCAAAGAAAGGGGGATGGTGGGTGGGTAACCTGGACTGCAACAGTGAATACACTCTAACATCTACATTTATGGTAGATACACAACTGTACTACATTCGTGTTTCACTGTTGCAGTCATTACACTTGGGTTGAATCCCAAAGCTGAGGTTGGGTAGCTGGGCCTAAATAGAATTAGGAGTGACTATGAGGCCCTGCAGAACTGCAGTGGCAAAGCCTGCTCTGGATTTAGAGTAGAGAGGTAAGTGTTAGTGCTTGGTAAAAGTGTGCACTGAACTCCAAGTTGCAGCCTCTAAAATGTCTTTGGTTGGTACTCCTCTGAGGAAGGCTGCTGAAGTGGCTGCTGCTCTGTTTGAATGTGGCCTAACACCCTTAGGCACTGATTTGCCATGTGCATAGCAGAAACAAATGCAGTGACCTATCCATTTTGAAATAGTCTGCTTAGAGATGGGCTTTTCCTTGTGATCCTGCAGCATATGCCACTAAGAGCTGCTCAGTCTTTCTTAAAGCTTTAGTTCTGTCCAAGTAGAAGCGTAGCTGCCTGTGTAAGTCCAAAGAATGTAGGGGTCTCTCGCCCTTATTTTGTGGGTTTGGATAAAAAGTAGGAAAATTAATGGTTTGGTTAAGGGCCACACTGGACACTACCTTAGGCATAAGTGTCGGGTTCATCCTCAGAGAAACCCTTTTTGGATGGAAAATGATAAAAGGTTCCACAGCCATGAGTGCCTGTAACTCTGAGACTCATCTTGCAGAGGTTATTGCTAGGAGCAGAGCTGCTTTCCATGATGATAACTTTATCTCAGCTGTATTGGCTGGCTCAAATGGCGGCAGTGGGAGTTTTTCCAAGTCATAGTTGAGGTCCCATGCAGGTATTGGTGCTCTCCTTGGGGGTCTTAAATTTTTGACCCCTCTGAGGTACTGCCTTAGCAATGGATGAGAAAAAAGAGGTGGTCCCGTATTGTAATGAGCTGAAATGGCAGAGGCATGGATTTTAATTGATGAAAAGGATAGGCCTTTGTCCAGCATCTCAGTTGGGTATTGCAAAATCTGTGGAATATTTGGTACCACCATGTTAATTCCTTGTGCCTGGTTCCAAACGCAGAATCTCTTCCATTTTTCTGCATAAGATTTTCTGGTACTGGGCCTCCTGGCTTCCAAAATAACATCCATCACTGCTTTAGAGAGAGGTGTGTTCTGAATGGCTAATTATCCGCCATGCTGCCAGATTTAGGGTCCTGAGTGGGCTGTGCAGGATCTGATTGTTTTGTTGGGTCAGTAAGTGAGGAATTAGAGGTAATGTCCAGGCTGGGCCTTGAGACAAGCTCTTTAGGATTGGGTACCAGTGCTGGCAGGGCCAGTCTGGGGCAATCAGAATCATTTTTGGCTTCTCTTGTCTGACCTTTAGGAGTACCTTGGCGAGGAGAGGCAGAGGAGGAAAGGCATAAACTGTTAGGGTTTCCCAGCTGAATGATAGCGCATCCACTTTCCATGCTTGCTTGTGATAAGTCCTCGTACAGAACCTCTGTAGTTGGCAGTTGTGGTGGGAGGCAAATAGATCTATGTCTGGGCATCCCCATTCCTTTGTTATCATGCTGAAGACTTGTGGATTCAGTTTCCACTCGTGGGGATCCATGAGGTTTCTGCTTAATTCGTCTGCCAGAGTATTTATCTTTCCTTGCAGGAATTGTGCTTGCAGGTGTACTTAAGTCAATGCTGTGTCCCACAAAGTCATGGCTTGTCTGCAGAAGGGGTAGGAATGTGTGCCTCCCTGCTTGTTTATGGTACCACATGTCTGTAGTATTGTCAGTCCTTATCAGTAATTGTCCTGGATGAAGTAGATCCTTGAAAGCTGTCAGGGCATTCTGAACAGCTAACCTCTCTTTTTGATTGATATGAAGATGCCTTTGGCTTGTGGGCCATGTGCCCTGAATACATTTTCCTGCCATGTGGGCTCCCCAGGCATAATCTGATGCATGTGTTATTGACTGGCTGTGGGTTGGTTGAATGGCTGTCCCTTGTTGTGGTGACAGGCCTGTGCCCACCATCGAAACTCCTGTTACAGGCAAGGAAGGAGGGTAATTTAATGTTTCCAGGCTGTGGCAATGTTGAGTCCAAACACTTTTTAGATACCATTGTAGTTTCCTTATATGCAATCTGGCATATGGAATTAGTAGAATGCAGGATGCCATGAAGGCCCAAAGCCTGCAGAATTTTTCTTGCAGATAACTGGGTCTTCGTTGCCAACATTTTGAAGTAAGAAGTCAGTTGCCTTTGTTTGTCTGGCGTGAGATAAGCCATCTGGGCAATTGTATTTAAGCTTGCACCCAGGAATATTATCTCTTGAGAGGGTACTAGTTTTGATTTATTTTCGTTTACTGTGTACCCTAGGCAAATTAATAATCTTTTTACAAACGCCAGATGTTTTAGTAAAATGTCCTTGTTCTCTGCTTGAATAAGGCAGTCGTCCAGATAAGGATATATTTGAATTCCTCTGTCTGCAGAATGCAATTACTGGTGCCAGGCATTTTGTGAAGACCCTGGGCGCAGTAGATAAGCCAAAGGGCAGTGCAGAGAATTGGTAGTGCATTGAACCAACTATGAATCTGAGGTATCTTCTGCAAGATTGTCTGATTGGTACATGCAGGTATGCCTCTTTTAGGTCCAAAGTTACAAGCCAAGCCTTCTTGCCCAGCATGGGCAGAAGCTGCTGCAGAGTCAACATTTTGAATTTTGGAACGTCCGGAAAAGTATTTAGAATAGACAGGTCCAGTATTGGTCCCCAGGCTTTGTCCTTTCTGGGTACCAAGAAAAGTCTTGAGTAAAATCCTTGCCCCTGCTCCTGCTGTGGTACTTGCTGAATGGCCCTCATGTCCATGAGGGATGAAACTTGTTTTTGCTCCTCTGCCCATTGATTGTGTGGCAGGTCTGGCATACCTTTTGCCCTTGTCGGGGTGTGAAAGTGGAACCTGTAGCCCTGGGACACTATATATTCAAGACCCATTCGTCCTGGGTGATCCTGTGCCAATTCTGAGAAAAAAGTGCTAGTTTTCTCCCCAAGGGGGCTGCCAAAGAATAAGTGCTTGGTGCAGGCAGAGGAAAGTCATTGGGACTGTTTCCTGTATGGCTGTGATTTGTCTTCTCCGCTTTTGGAGGTAGAAGCGCCCCACTGTTTAGGCCTGTATGAGCCCTGGGGCTGGGGTCTGCCTCTGGGACATCTGTACCTGCCTCTTTGTGGCCTGTCTGACACTGGAAAGGACCAATTCTTTGTAGGCCAGTTCCTGCTAAATCTGGGTGGCTGTACCTGTAAGAAATCCTTTACTGTTTGCATAGATTTCGCTTTGTCCACCACTTTCTTCAACACCTCCTCTGCTTTAACACCAAATAAGGTATCATGCTGTAATGGAGCATCTAATAATTTTGCTTTAACATGATCAGGCAGATTCTGTTCCTTTAACCAAGCATGCCTTCTAATGACAGAACCTGTAACTGCGGCCCTGCAAGAGGCCTCCAGAGAATCAAAACCACATTGCAATGTATGCTTTCCCACTTGTTCAGGTGCATGTAATAAATCCCGCATTTCCTTATTTTCTGCACAATCAGAATTAGTCAACATTTTCTGTTTAAGCAGTGATATTAAGTATTGCTGATATTTAAGCATATGAAATTGACAGTTTAATGCCTCTCACAGCCAAAGTAGCAGAAGTGTAAACCTTTTTCCCCCATCTGTCTAGTGCACTTGAATCCCTATCAGAGGGAATAGGATTTTTTGCAGTGGAAGCCTTGACCCCTTTGGGACCCTGAGAAATGGTTTCTGGGTCAGCAGCAGGGTTTTTATAAATAAATACACGTGAATCCGGAACCCTGTAGTATGTGTCTGGTTTAACAGGGGCAGGGGGTAAAGAGTCAGAAGAAAGGCCGGACTCTGAAAATACATCATCCACAATGTCTAACACAGGGGGAATAGCAAGAGGCCTGTGCTGAGGTAGTAAAAGGAAATCTCTAAGCCTTTTCTTAGATTCTGAGTAGTCTTGGCTCTACCAGTGGAAGTGCTCCCTCATGGTATGCAGGGTTTCCCCAAAAGAATAATCCTCAGGAAGAGAGGCTGAAGGGATAGATTCTTCAGCATCAGAATCCTCATAGGGAGGAAGAGAGTATTCCTGCTCAGAGGAGGAGTCAGAGGAAATGGAAACCTGATCTGAAGATTCATATTCTGTCTCTTTCCTAGGCCTCTTGTCAGGAGGGGGATGGGAACCCTTGATCAAAGTAATTAGGTCTTTGGCCATTTTGAGCATCTGTTTTTTAGGCATGGAAGTCTGTCCAGGAGAATGCTGTACTTGTTTTTTTTTTGTCTTTAGAGCTGCTTTAGTCTTTGAAGCTGTGGTTGGCTTAACATATAACTCTGTAGGTCTGAAAACACCCTCCGAAGCTGATGCCTGCTCAGCGGCTCCGGACCCATCTGAGGGGATAGTTTCCGAGTGTCCAATACCTTGAGTATCCAGAGGCCTAGTTGGCTCCACGTGGGAGTCGGCAATGGCCTGTGGCTCTGAGGCAGCGGGAGTCAGGGGCTGCAAAAGCACCTCCATGAGAACCGACGACTGGCTTAGCGGTAGCCTTGTCGTCTGTTTTGGACCTCGGATGCCTGTCCTTTACTTTTTCCTTGCGCTTTTTGTAAACTCCGGTCATCGGCTGTTCCGACGGCGTTATATAGTTGAATCTTCGGCCAAAGTAATGAAAGGCAAAATCGTACCGATGCTTAATAGTGCGTTGGTTAAATCTAGCGCAAAACCAACAGCTAGCAGCGTTGTGATCAGGGCCTAGGCAAGGAATACAGTAAGAATGAAAATCCTTATGAGGTATTTGCTTTCCACAAGAAATACAATTGTTAACTTTTTCTGACCTCGGTCTGGAGCAAGAAAAAAGTTTCCCCAACTGGGTACTTAGCTTTAATGAAGATTTTGGATCTGAAATTCGTCTTTGAAAACTCAGGAGTCAGCCGACCGGCACTTGCGAACTGCTTTTGCTTCGGGCACCACGCGGCAAGAAGGACTGAAGAAAATGGCATTGGCTGCATCTTTTATACCCCTGGCACCCTGACGTCAGGGAAGAGGCGACAGCAACCGACGCCGGACCAAGACTTTGGAATTCAGGCCGACTGCGGGTAGCCTGCCAACAGGATAACCCAAGTGTAATGACTGCAACAGTGAAACACTATGAACATCCTATCAGTTTACGCCTTTCCTCCTTTGCCTCTTCTTCCCAAGGTCCTCCTAAAAGTCAGACAAGAGAAACCAAAGATTATACTAATTGCCCTGGACTGGCCCCGCCAATACTGGTACCCAATCCTAAGGAACTTGTTTCAATACCCAGCTTGGACCTTACCTCAAAGACCTCAACTACTGTCCCAGCAAAACCATCAGATCCTGCACAATCAACTCCAGACACTGAACCTGGCAACATGGCTGATCATGTAGTTATACAAATAACACCTTGCAGTAAAGCTGTGATGGATGTCATTTTGGGAGCCAGAAGGCCTAGTACTAGAAAATCTTATGCTGATAAATGGAAGAGATTCTGTGCTTTGAATCAAGCACAAGGAACCTATACAGCAGAACCAAATATTCCTCAGATATTGCAATACTTAACTGAGATGCTTGATAAAGGCCTATCTTTCTCATCAATTAAAATCCATGCCTCTGCCATTTCGGCTCATTACAATACAGAGCCACCAATCTTTTCTCATCCTTTACTAAAGCAGTATCTTAGAGGAGCCAAAAATTTAAGGCTTCCTAGAAGATCACCAATACCTGCATGGGACCTCAAGTTATGTGTTGGAAAAGCTCACCCTGCCTCCATTTGAACCAGCTGCTACTGTTGATATAAAGTTCTTATGGAAAGCAGCTCTGCTACTAGCAATTACTTCAGCAAGAAGAGTCTCAGAGCTACAGGCCCTCATGGCTGTGGAGCCTTTTATTATATTTTACCCAGGCAAGGGTGTCTGAGGACAAATCCAACATTTATGCCTAAGGTGGTTTCCAGTTTGGCTCTTAACCAAACTATTCATCTGCCAACCTTTTATCCAAATCCGCAGAACAAGGGGGAGAGAATTCTGCATTTCTTGGACGTACACAGCCAGCCAAGATTCCACTTGAGCAGGACTAAAGCTCTAAGAAAAACTGACCAATTACTAGTGACATAGGCTGCAGGATCAGAAGGAAAGGCTATTTGAAAGTGGATAAGCCACTGCATTTGTTTCCGCTACTTACACCATGGGTAGACCTGTGCCCAAGGGCATTAGATCTTGTTCCACCAGAGCTGCAGCTACTTTAGCAGCCTTTCTCAGAGGAGTACCAACCAAAGACATTCTAGAGGCTGCTACTTGGAGTTCTGTTCACACTTTTAAAAGCTTTATCATTTGCCAGGGCAGGCTTTGCCACTGCAGTTCTGCAGGGCCTTATAGCCACACCTAATGCTGTTTAGCTCCAGCCTCCCAACCATAGCTTTGGGATTCTACCCAAATGTAATGACTGCAACAGCAAAACAGTGAAACACAAAGAACCTAGTACAGTTGTGTACACTTACCATAAATGTAGATGTTGGTGTATTCACTGTTGCAGTCCTGGTTTCCCACCCTCCAGCCCCCTTGTTTCTCTGTTTCCCCTTCTCTAAATCTATTACTCACCCAATCAAATGCTTAATGGCACCCCCCACTCCATCTCAGCAGACCAGTCAGAAGTTTGGTTGCTTCTTCAGATACTTGTCCTATGATTTTTATTGCTGGCTGAAGCTGCTCTGCACTGTGACAATAACTAGTGTCCTACTGCCTAATTCACTGATTTGTAGAGTTTACAGCATTTTGTTTCAAACAAGCACTGGGACACTTGTGACATTCCTTTATTTTGCAGGTAGTGTTATGTTGCTGATGGAGGGAGCACGATATGCTGCATCACTGCTGTCATCAGCTGTGAAAAGGCTTTATCTTTTTAACTAACCACCAGATTCTGAATAACATCATTACGTGCCTGGTGTCTGTAACTTAACATGCTTGCTTTATCTTCTGGATGAACCAAAGCACCCTGGAAAGATAGAATTGAGTCCTGTTTTCCTGCTGTTAGGAATGGCCTGAAAGTTAAGCCCCGAGCATGAAGATCCTGTGGAACTTGGAGAATTTAGGCTGTTATGTGTTCACGACCTGCTTCTGTGGTTTAGAGTTGGATTCCCAATATGCTCCCACCAGATGATGCATCTGGGACGAGCCTGAACAAAAGTCACTCACCAGATGGTGCATGTGGGCCAAGTCTGAACAAAAGTCTGTGGTTCATTTCCTTGTCCCCAAGTGAAGACCTGCACAGATGTACTATAATGAACTGTGTGAGAGAAGACCTGCGGCAGTCGACCACGAGTGTCTAAGAAGGTACATTGCCACTGAACAGAGAGATGATGACATTTGACAACACCCTGTCCCCAAGTAAAAAATGGGGATGGGGGGTTGAAGGTAGATCAATTTTGCTTTAATTTCTTTAATTTTAATTAAGTTATTGTTTTTACATTAGTCTCATGAAATAGTAGAAGAACTTTGTTAGCCTCGCAATATTGAATTTAGCCAGGTATTTGTTTTTACCTGTGAATTTCAGTCTGCAGAGTATTACCTGCCTAGCCCATAAGCAGAAGTTGGAATCAAACCTTGTACCCTTTGGGTAAAGCCCTCGGATAACATACTTGTTTCAGTCTTGCCGCCTTCAGAATAAGTTTGCGGAGTTCCCAGCGGTACAGTAATTTTGTTAGGTCTTGTACTACTTGTCATTTGTTACTCGTTTCGACCTGGTAAGATGGCTCTGCATCTCCATGTCTGCTGTGGCATGTAAGCAAGTTAGCAGGCATTGTAGCTTGAACAGCAGTCGCTCCTTTTCATTGTAAGCAGTTTTCCTCGGTGACAGTGATTTTCATTAATGCTACCACAGCAGGAAAATGTTTAAATCTTATTACTGCTTCGTTGTATAGTGCTAGTAGCACTGTCCATTTTGGTTATTGAAGGGTATTGTTAATGTTTAAATCTTATTACTGCTTCGTTGCATAGTCCTAGTAGCACCGTCCGTTTTGGTTATTGAAGGGTATTGTTAATGTTTAAATTGTATTACTGCTTTGTTGTATAGTGCTAGTAACACCGTCCGTTTTGGTTATTGAAGGGTATTGTTAATGTTTAAATCTTATTACTGCTTCATTGTATAGTGCTAGTAGCACCGTCGGTTTTGGTTATTGAAGGGTATTGTTAATGTTTTAATTGTATTACTGCTTCGTTGCACAGTGCTAGTAGCACCGTCCGTTTTGGTTATTGAAGGGTATTGTTAATGTTTAAATCTTAGTACTGCTTCGTTGCATAGTGCTAGTAGCACCATCCGTTTTGGTTATTGAAGGGTGTCGTTAATGTTTAAATCTTATTACTGCTTCGTTGCACAGTGCTAGTAGCACCGTCCGTTTTGGTTATTGAAGGGTATTAATGTTTAAATCTTATTACTGCTTCGTTGTATAGTGCTAGTAGCACCGTCCGTTTTGGTTATTGAAGGGTATTGTTAATGTTTAAATCTTATTACTGCTTCGTTGCACAGTGCTAGTAGCACCGTCCGTTTTGGTTATTGAAGGGTGTTGTTAATGTTTAAATCGTATTACTGCTTCGTTGTATAGTGCTAGTAGCACCGTCCGTTTTGGTTATTGAAGGGTGTTGTTAATGTTTAAATCGTATTACTGCTTCGTTGTATAGTGCTACTAGCACCGTCCGTTTTGGTTATTGAATGGTATTGTTAATGTTTAAATCTTATTACTGCTTTGTTGCTTAGTCCTAGTAGCACCGCCCGTTTTGGTTATTGAATGGTATTGTTAAACAGCAGTTGTGTATGATCAGCACCGTCCGTTTTGGTTATTGAAGGGTGTTGTTACAAAGCAGTTGTGTATGATCAGCACAGTCAGTTTTGGTTATTGAAGGGTGGTGTTACACAGCAGTTGTGTATGATCATGTTCACTTGTGCCTCAACGTGCATTTCCTTTGACAAAGCTCAACTGCCTGGCTTTGTGGCATAGAGAAATGGCTCTGATTATGACTCTGCTGATCTGGGTTCAGTTAACAGGCCAGGCATCCGAGGAGCAGACTCTTCAAAAGAGGAGGAATATTGGGGTTCAATTATCCACACCTCCTTGGAGAAGAGACTGAGGAATGTGTGTCTCTTGGGCATGTATCTTAAGAAGGCTTCCTGGGAGAGACAGGAGACCAGTGAAGAGGCATCTGCTTCTATGAGAGCAGGGTTCTTTGTGGGTATTACCAACCTTGGAAATGAGCGACTTTACTACCCTTCCACCCACCACTGCATCCTCATCATAGGCATTTAAACCATCCATAGAAGGGTTTGGTAAGGCTTACGGAAAATAACCTAATCTTCCTGGCTGCTGGGTGATGGTTGTGCAGGTAGATGTTCATCGTGCTATACTGCTGCAGTCATCACACTTGGGTTATCCTGTCGTCAGGCGGTCCGGCAGTCGGCCGAATCCCAAAGTCTTGGTCCGGCGTTGGTTGTCGTCGCCTCTTCCCTGACGTCAGTACGGCAGGGGTATAAAAGAGACAGCCGACGCCATTTTCTTCAGTCTTTCTTGCCGCGCGGTGCCCGAAGCAGAAGCAGTTTGCAAGTGCCGGTCGGCCAGCTCCTGAAATTTTCAAATAGAGTTTCAGCCTGAAGTCTTCTCTAAAGGGAAGTACCCCGTTGGGGAAACTTTTCTTGCCTCAGACCGATGTCAGACAAAGTTAATAATTGTATTTCTTGTGGGAAGCAAATACCTCATAAGGATTTTCATTCTTATTGTATTCCTTGCCTAGGCCCAGACCACGACGTCTCTGGTTGTCGGTTCTGTGCTAGGTTCAACAAACGTACAATAAAGCGTCGGGCAGAATTCGCCCAGCATTATTTTGGCAGAAAATTTAACTATAGCATGCCGTCGGAGCAACCGACATCAGCAATGATTAAAAAAACGCAAAGATAAGGACCGGCAGCCAAGGCCAAGACCAGATACAGAGGCCTCAGCAAGGCCTGATGCCAGTACTCCGGTTTTCAGCGAGGCGCCTTCGCAGCCCCTGACTACCGCTGATTCAGAATTTCTGACGACATCCCAAACAGAAACCGTTGGGCCTCAGGATCCGGTTCCACAGAACTCCTCGGACGCCAGCCCCGATGGGGATCCGGAAACTTTGAATAGACCTTCGGTCTCAGAGAGTGTTTTCAAACCGACAACTGCCCCTGCCAAGCCTTATGCTAAGCTCAAAGCCCCTTTGAAAGTTAGAAAACCGGGGCCACACACCACCCCACAGGCCCCTATGCCTAAAAAACAGATGCTTAAGATGGCTGAGGATTTAATTACCCTTATCAGAGGATCCCAACCCCCTCCTGATAAAAGGCCTAGACTGGAGGAAGATTTTCCTTCCTCTGACCAAGCATCCATTTCCTCAGGCAACTCTGACGACCGGGATTATTCCTTCCCTCCTTATGAAGACTCAGATGCTGAAGAGCCCATTCCCTCTGTCTCCCCCCCGAAGACCACTCTTTTGGGGAAACTTTGCACACCATGAGGAAACACTTCCACTGGGAAGGCCAAGATTACTCTGACTCCAAGAAAAGACTCCGTGAGTTTCTTCTTCCACAGCATAGACCCCTGGCAATTCCTCCAGTTTTAGACATTCTGGATGATGTTTTCTCTGAATCCAGTTTAAACCCAGATTCCTTACCTCCAGCTCCAGCTAAGCCAGACAGATACTACCAAGTTCCTGATACTCATAAGTTTCTATACAAAAGCCCTAATGCAGACCCCGAGACCATTTCTCAGGGTCCCAAAGGGGTTAAGGCCTCTACTGCTAAAAATCCACTCTCTTTCCCCATCTTTCTAATGCTCTGGAATCTCTTTCAGAAGGGGAAAGAAAGTGTATACTACTGCCACTTTGGCCATGAGGGCATTAAACTGCTAATTCCACATGCTAAAATACCAACAGTGTTTGATTACACAGTTAAAGCAGAAGCTGATCCCTCAGACAGATTAACTAGATTTGAAAGAGATACAGGATTTGCTGCATGCAGCAGAACAAGTGGGAAATCATACCTTACAGTGTGGTTTTGATTCATTGGAAGCCTCATGTAGAGCAGCTGTCACAGGGTCCGTCATACGTGTAGGCATGCTTGGCTTAAAGAACAAGCCTTACCAGAACATGTCAAAGCAAAGTTATTGGATGCCCCCTTGCAGAAAGATGTGTTATTTGGTGTCAAAGCAGAGGAAGTTTTGAAGAAAAGGCAAAATCTATGCAAACAGTTAAAGATTTTTTACAGGTACAACCTCCTCGTTTCAGCAGAAACTGACCATCAAAAAACTGGTCCTTTCCTGCATCAGACAGACCCCAAAGAGGTAGGTACAGGCACCCAAGGGGCAGAGGCCAGCCACAAGGTTCTTTCAGGCCTAGACAATGGCATACAACAACTCAGAGGTGGAGACGAAAGATCTCAACCCTTCAGGAAACAAACACAATGACTTCCCTCTTCGCCTGCCAATCAAAATTGCCCTGGCAGCACCTTTGGGAGGAAAACTGGCTCTATTTCCACAAAATTGGCGCATCATAACAAAGGACAAATGGATTCTGGACATTATTACCCGAGGCTACAGATTTCATTTCCACACTTTATCTCGGATGAGAGGCATGCCAAATCTGCCTCCAAACCAATGGGCAGAGGCTCAAATGCAAATTTCAGCTCTCATGGATATGAAAGCAATTCAAAAGGTACCTACAAAAGAGCAAGGTCAAGGTTTTTACTCAAGACTGTTTCTAGTCCCAAGAAAGGACAAAGCCTGGAGGCCCATCTTAGACCTCTCAATTCTGAACACATACCTGGAGGTACCCAAATTCAAAATGCTCACTCTACAGCAGCTCCTTCCCATGCTGGGCAAGGAGTCTTGGCTGGTAACGTTGGACCTCAGAGGCATACCTGCATGTCCCTATCAGACAAGTTTGCAGAAGATACCTCAGATTTTTGGCAGGTACAACGCATTATCAATTCTCTGCACTGCCCTTTGGCTTATCTACTGCGCCCAGAGTATTTACGAAATGCCTAGCATCAGTAATTGCATATTGCAGACAACGAGGAATACAAATTTACCCATATCTGGACGACTGCCTGATCCAAGCGGACAGCAAGGACATTCTATTACAGCATCTGGCTTTTGTAACACAGCTGCTCAGTTGCCTAGGGTACACAGTAAACAAAAAGAAGTCAAAACTAATACCCTCGCAACAAATAATATTCCTGGGTGCCAGCTTAAATACAACGGCCCAGATGGCTTACCTCACGCCAGACAAACAAAAGCAATTGACTCAATACTTCAAAAAGATAGCAACTTTTACCCAGCTCACTGCAAGGAAAATCCTGCAGGCATTTTGGTTCATGGCATCATGCATTCCACTAATCCCATATGCAAAGCTGCATATGAGAAAATTACAATGGTACCTGAAAAGTGTATGGTCTCAACACAGGCACAGCCTCAAAGCAAATATACCTATCATTCCCTGCCTTCAAAAAGAGTTCCTATGGTGGGCTCAAGCATGTCAAACAAACAAGGGTCTTCCGTTCATCTTACATCCAGCAATCCAAACCATGACAACAGATTCTTCAGACTACGCCTGGGGAGCACACATGGCAGGACAGTGCATACAGGGCAAATGGTCTGCAAAACAAATACACCTTCACATCAACCAAAAGGAGATGCTAGCTGTTCAAAATGCCCTGACAGCCTTCAAGGACCTCTTGCATCCAGGACTTCTGATAAGGACAGAACACCACAGTTATGTGGTACATAAACAAACGGGGAGGAAAGCACTCCTACCCATTATGCAGACAGGCTATGACCTTATGGAACACAGCTTTGACCTATCAAGTACAACTGCAAGCACAATTCCTGCCAGGAAAGGAAAACATATTGGCAGACGAATTAAGCAGAAACATGGCAGACCCCCACGAGTGGAGACTACACCCACAAGTATTTTCAATGATAACCCAAAGATGGGAATGTCCAGACATAGATCTATTTGCATCCCCCAACAATTGCCAATTACAAAAATTCTGCACAAGGACTTATCACTCCCTAGCCTGGAAAGTGGACACTCTATCATTCAGTTGGACAACACTGACAGTCTATGCCTTCCCTCCACTACCTCTATTGACCAAGGTATTACTGAAGGTCAGATCAGAGAGACCACAAATGATCCTCATTGCTCCGAACTGGCCACGCCAGCACTGGTACCCATTACTAAGGAACTTGACTCAGTCCTCCATGGATCTTGCCTAAATTCCCACTACTGTTGACTCAGAAAAACTATCAAACTCATCACAGCCAGCTCAGAACTTTAAGTTTAGCTGCATGGAGAATTCCTTAAATTATCAATCAACACTTCTCTCAAAGGACGTCCTGAATGTAATTATGGAGGCCAGGAGGCCCAGCACCAGGAAGACTTACTCAGACAAATGGAAAAGATTTTGTGCATGGCACCAGGCTAAAGGTCAAAATCCTTGGATTCCAAACATTCCTCACATACTGCAATACCTAACTGAGATGCTACACAAAGGCCTTTCCTTCTCCTCCATTAAGATCCATGCTTCAGCCATTTCAGCTCAATATAATACGGATCCCCCAATTTTCTCACACCCTTTACTTAGACAGTTTCTCAGAGGGGCTAAGAATATAAGACCCCCCAGAAAACCACCAACACCAACTTGGGACCTGAACTTCGTTTTAAAAAAGTTAACACTACCTCCTTTTGAACCAGCATTCTCAGCAGAACTACAATACTTGTCTTGGAAAACAGCCTTGTTACTGGCTATTACCTCAGCACGCAGGGTCTCAGAACTACAAGCACTTATGGCAGTGGAACCTTTCATCATTTTCCATCAGGACAGAGTCTCTTTACGAACTAACCCTACCTTCATGCCCAAGGTAGTATCCAGTGTGGCTTTGAATCAGACCATTCATTTACTCACCTTTTATCCTAACCCACAGAATAAAGGAGAAAGGCTCCTTCACTCTTTGGACATTCACAGACAGCTACGTTACTATTTAGATAAGACAAAGATCTTCAGAAAAACTGACCAACTCTTTGTATCATATGCTGCAGGTTCACAAGGAAAGGTTATTTCAAAACAGACCATCTCCAAATGGATAGCACATTGTATCCGCTTTTGCTACTCTCACCATGGGAAGGCAGTGCCTGTCAATATTAGATCCCATTCTACCAGGGCTACTGCAACCTCAGCAGCCTTTCTCAGAGGGGTTCCAACCAAAGACATTCTGGAGGCAGCTACTTGGAGTTCAGTGCACACCTTTACCAAGCACTACAACCTTCCATTATATTCAAAAACCAGGGCTGGTTTTGCCACTGCAGTTCTGCAGGGCATCCTAGCATCACCTAACCCAGTTTAGTACCAGCCACCCTTCCATAGCTTTGGGATTCTACCAAAGTGTGATGACTGCAGCAGTATAGCACGATGAACATAGTACAGTTTTGTACCTACCATAAATGTAGATGTTCGAGTGGTTATACTGCTGCAGTCCAGGTTACCCTCCCTCCATCCCCTCTACATACCAGGGTGTTAGTTACAACTCCATGCACCTCAATCTATTGGATGCAGGTCTATATGGTGTATTTACTAACAGCTAGTACTATTGCTTATCTACTAAGGTATTGTTGCATAGCTATTGTATTGCCTTCTTACTTAGGGGCACCTGACATCTGAGGCAAGAAAAACTGAAGAAAATGGCGTCTGCTGTCTCTTTTATACCCCTGCCGCACTGACGTCAGGGAAGAGGCGACGACAACCGACGCCGGACCAAGACTTTGGGATTCGGCCGACTGCGGGATCGCCTGACGACATGATAACCCAAGTGTGATGACTGCAGCAGTATAACCACTCTAACATCTACATTTATGGTAGGTACAAAACTGTACTTTACTTGCCGTGGAAGTTGTGATGCTCTGGAGGTACAGGGGAGGCAGAGAAGAAAGTTAACTGAGGAAAAGGTAATGAACAAAGATGTTATTGATTGCAAGTGCACTTTGATTTTAAGTATCTTATGTGTATCTATTTTTTTTGGATACTGCTTTTCAGAGTTCTTGAAGCCAGTATAGCAGAAAACAAAGCAAGTCTGAAGCGAACACATACTGAAGTATGGAGCGATTCTCCAAATCCGTATGATAGAAAAAGGCAGGAAAACTGTCCGGTTGGACTTAAGAATGTTGGAAACACCTGCTGGTTCAGTGCTGTTATTCAGGTAACTTTGCTTTTTTTAAGCAGTAAAATAAGTTCGTAGGAAAACAGTAACACGTTGTTTGTGATAAGTTTTTTGTGAAGGTTTTGCTGCATTTTAGGAAGGATGCAGGAGACTCTCCCATGTTTATTTTCTAGTATTAGACAGTTTAGATTTGACTCTGAGCAGGACTGATAGGTTTTTTGCTGGGAAACGTACGTTTTTCTAGCAGCTCCGCTAAATTGTTTGGTGGTGTAGACCAAAATCGTTTGGTAGAAACCATGGGGTAAGTCTTTTTGGCAGACTAACCTGTCACATGATGACTCTGTTCTTTTTGCTTACCTGTTTACCGAGATCCCTCTCCCTGCATGTGCGTCTGCAGGAACCCTGGTGTCATTTTTGTGCCTTCTGTCAAGAAGCCTGTTCCTGGCATTAGAGGCTTATTCCAGGCATTCCCCATGCTTGCTTATTGATGTAGAACTTCCTTAATTTCCCCTCCCGGTTTAAGCATCTCGTATTGCATTTTCTGTGGTTTGAACCCTGTTTTCACATTCCCCCTGTTGCATCTTATTTACCATGAAAACTTGTGCGTCTGTCCTAATAGCTAGCACAGACTTGTCTTCTGTGTTGTGTTTTTAGATGTCATAGAAGGTCTCCTATTTGACAGTCTTGTGCAGCTAATATACCTTTACTGGTCTTCCTGTTTTCTTGTGCTCTTCAGGTGTGTTAAATGCAAGGTTATGCCTGTGCTTGGGCCAGATGCGAGGCTCAACCTTCCATGTTTTGTTGGTGTGCAGAGGGATTGTGTTATGCTGAAACTACTGAGGATTGCTTGGTCGTCACAGCTCGTATGTCCCAGTCTGTCGTCACAGCTCGTATGTCCCAGTCTGTCGTCGCAGCTCGCATGTCCCAGTCTGTCGTCGCAGCTCGCATGTCCCAGTCTGTCGTCGCAGCTCGCATGTCCCAGTCTGTCGTCACAGCTCGTATGTCCCAGTCTGTCGTCACAGCTCGTATGTCCCAGTCTGTCGTCACAGCTCGTATGTCCCAGTCTGTCGTCACAGCTCGTATGTCCCAGTCTGTCGTCACAGCTCGTATGTCCCAGTCTGTCGTCACAGCTCGTATGTCCCAGTCTGTCGTCGCAGCTCGCATGTCCCAGTCTGTCGTCACAGCTCGTATGTCCCAGTCTGTCGTCACAGCTCGTATGTCCCAGTCTGTCGTCACAGCTCGTATGTCCCAGTCTGTCGTCACAGCTCGTATGTCCCAGTCTGTCGTCACAGCTCGTATGTCCCAGTCTGTCGTCACAGCTCGTATGTCCCAGTCTGTCGTCACAGCTCGCATGTCCCAGTCTGTCGTCACAGCTCGCATGTCCCAGTCTGTCGTCGCAGCTCGCATGTCCCAGTCTGTCGTCGCAGCTCGCATGTCCCAGTCTGTCGTCGCAGCTCGTATGTCCCAGTCTGTCGTCACAGCTCGTATGTCCCAGTCTGTCGTCACAGCTCGCATGTCCCAGTCTGTCGTCGCAGCTCGTATGTCCCAGTCTGTCGTCACAGCTCGTATGTCCCAGTCTGTCGTCGCAGCTCGCATGTCCCAGTCTGCTGTAGTAGTTACCTGCTGGACTTATTCAGCACATTTTCTCCTCTTGCACTGATTAAGGCTCGTCTTATATATTTTCTTTTTTGGTTGTTTTCCCTCCAGAAATCCCAGCTTTGGAGGAGGTGTCAAGGATTACAAAGTCACTCGACAGACTGCAGTTGTTTTCTGTGGAATCCTTGGACCTAGCATATTGGTCTAGTGTGCAGTGCTACTGCCAGAGTCTCTCTCTTTACAGATCTGCTGTCATGAAAAAAATTAGGCATCTGTGCCGTTTGTCAGTAGGCAGAGGATCATTGTTTGGTGGTGTCCACAGTCTGCATGGCACTGCTCAGTGGTGATCGGCTTGTGGTAGTGTCTATAGTGTGCTGCCTCACACTGCTTAAGGGGGGATCAATGATCAGAAGTCTCAAATGTAATATGCTATGTATAACTGCTGTTACTGCATTCCTGTGCACACAGTTTATTATCATTATGCATGCTGACACATTTCTTGGGTTTCATTTGCCATCATTATGAAGTCCTATTATTTCCAAAATGTTTAATTCTGTTCTCTAGCTGAGATATTATACAAACTGTTCATTGTGTAATTTTTAATGTACTCAGTTGTATATAGTCTATTTTAAGATGTCTTTCTATGTTTATAGTTGGAAAATAGCACATTTGTGTATATCCTAAAGTACTATTTTGTGACATGTAAATGCTGAGCTTTTCTCCCTAGATCTCTTCTGGGACAGTAGTGTTGCATGATCCAGTTGGATTTTCCTTGTAAAGAAATGTAAATAAATGTTTTCAGCCATACTCTTAGACAGTAGCCATACAAACATTAGCAAACAAGTTACAAAATACAGAAACATTCGGTAAATAGATCAGAACGGTATTCAGAAAAATGAAGTGTCTGATCACAAATGTTTCACAAGAGCTAATAGCCCCTGATTGTTACAGTAGTGATCAACATGGATGTCACATTGATCTGTGACATAGTTGAAGAGTAAGCAGTACTTGGACATAAGAACTGGTCCTCCCTAGTGGCTACAGAGAAACCTTCAATGATCTGCTTGCAGCCCTTCATATAAAGGCCTTAGTGGCTACAGTCACCTTCAGAGATCGGCTTGTAGCCCTTGATAGAAAGGCTAGCATTGTGTAAACTGTAAGAGGCACCATAACTAATATGATCAGTTGGCGTTGTTGTACAGTTAGAAACAATCTTACAGGGTTCATAGTGGAAGCCTGACCAGCTATGCTCTGATATTCCTGAATGTGTCCCTTTAAGGAAAACGTGGCTGCTCTTGCAATGCAATGGACTCCACTGATGAATGGAAAGCAGGCAGGAGGATAATAAAGAACTTGTGTCACTAACGTGATACCCAGGCAATGTCCATTTGCATCACTCCATACCAGCAGGGAGTATGGGAACATGGGGAACAGTGCAGCGACTTTGGCCAGTTTGTGATACCGTACTGACTGGTTCTCCTTTAAACTCAGAAACGAAGCAGTAATGACATGATGGCTGTCGCAGCTGTCAATTTGTCAGTGTGTACATTAAGAATTGGTCATGCTCTGAAGAATTTTGACAGGTCACTGGTTCCTTCATGACTTATTAATAGCTCTACCATGTGCTATGTCACTGGCATTTATTTAGGCTGTTTACAGCATGGAAAACGTGATTAACAGTTCCTTGCTGGTACAGTGTCTATCACAGTGCTCAATTTCTCTCTTAAACTGAAGAGCTTGCCTTGTTTAGTGTGACAATCATTTTCTCCAGCAGTGTTCTTTGTCAGTACGTGTATGGATAATCTTGCATTAAATACATCTTAAAGGTTCTGTAATTTGACTAGAATTTTGGCTCATATAGCTTATGATAACTTGTGTTCCCTCAGCCCCCCCCCCCCCCCCAAGACTTACTCTTTGAAAGGGTACAAACTCTCAAACAATGTGCTTCCAGGAACCTGTTTGGCTTGATATCAGTGGAGCAGCCTCACTTTAGTGAAAACTAGTATGTTAAATGTGTCATTTGCTATGCATATGCAATATTTTGTGTAGTTTGAGAAGGAAATGTGATAAGTAATTTGTTAATGCAGTAGCTGTTAAGAGACATAAGGTTCAATCTCTTGCATTTTGACTACGTGTTTATAAGGCTTTTACTTAGAATTGTTAGAAGAGTCACTGGAAATGTTAGGTCATAATATAATATGTGAAGTGTCAGTTTGCCAATAAGTTGTATATCTGAACATTTAACTGCAGAAGATGCCAAAAAAACCTGCATTCTGCAAATGGAACAGAATATGCTTTTGCAAGGAAACTACCGGAGTACCTGGAAAAAAACCCACATGTACATGGAGAACATGCAGAATCCGCACAGGCAGTGATTGGAAGTCAGTACTGAACTGAACCTCCAGACCCTGGAACGTTGAGGATGAGAGCTTTTCCACTGGGGCCACTGCTTGCCTGTAATTCTACTCAAGTCTTCTGAACTGAATGAATTTGAAACCTGAGCAGTGTCTGGTTAAGTGGCTTTTTCAGTGCTTCACAGTAACCAAGTATTTCTGATTGGGAAGGATCTAGAAGTGTTAGCAGTGAACAGAATCGTACCTCTAATGTACATGACCGTACTTTGGTTCCTGTCCATCAGTCATTCTGACATTTTTCTCAGAGCCCAAGCTTTGAGCCATGACCACTTGTCTACATTCACACGATGTCACATCACTACAAAAGCACATTAGGCCTCTACACCTACTAGTTTTCTGCTGCTCACAAAGTTTGGGTTCCAGTTCCGATACCTTTTGGTGAAGAAAAGGTGCCATATTCATCGCCTAAAGTCAGAAGCTTTAAGTATCCCTGTAGACATCATATTAACCAAGACCCCCACCAGCATTGCCTTTGCTGTTTAGGAGAAGAGCATGAGGTAAACCATTGTGTTAAGTTCCAGTGGTTCAATCCTGCCTTCTGAGCACACAGAAGGGAGAGGCCTGTTTGTCTTAGGCCATATCTTACACTTCAGACTGCGCTTCAAGTGCATCTGGTTTGGAATGCTGGCTCTTCACTGTCACATGTCTGTGCTGCTACATGGTTTTGGATGACATCACTGCACATGAGGAATGCTTTTAGGCACATAGCTGTTTGAGGTTTACCCCAAAATGTTTGTCAGCTGTGCTGTGCATCATTTTCAGTACTAAGTTTGCCCTTCAGGTTTTTTCAACACTGAGTATTTATCCAGATTTTCTTCAGCTTGTCTAAAGCCTTACAGGTGAATAAGTTCCAGGTGTTCTCCTGACTCCACAACTGGCTGCTGGTAGTCCTGCCTGTGCAATTCTGACAGTGGTGCTGTAGTGGGATATCCTATTCACTTGCTGCAGTATTTACTTGAGGGATATCCTTGCCAGAAGGTGCCGGATGTCGGCCAGATTAAAAATTCTTTTACCACTATATAGGGTACATAGTATGTCTGATGTTGGCTGCAGTCTGACATAGGCCATAAAACAGATGTACGAATGTATCATCCTCAGAACTTTTCTGCCACCAGTTAGAACTCCAGCTCTGACCATCAGTTGTACAGTTTCTAGTGTTTCCAACTTCTCCTTTCAGGTGAGCGCCCCGCTGGAGAAGCTCTCTCCTTATTTTATGTCATCCAGGAAGGGCAGGTGCCAGTGTGGAAGGCAAATTCCATGCAAGGACAGCCGTACCCAGTGTCTTTTTTTTGCCTAGGCCCCAACCACGACCATAAGTCGTGCAGTGTATTGCCAGGCTTTCATTTCTAAGACCCTTAGAAGCAGGCTTTATTCACTACCTTTGTATGTGAAAAACAAACAGCTAAAATTAGCTAAGTGCATGGAGGATTCCTTAAGGCCTAAAGCTGAGCCACAGAAGCATAAGGTCAAGACACCTCTGCCTTCCTATGCACCTCACCCATACGATGCATCTCCCGAGGTGCTAGTCAACCAAGAGGCACATCTGATTCCAGGTATGGAGTCACAGGCTGAAGCAAACCTCTGACGTCTCCTTGACTTCAACCATGAGCACGTCGCAAGAGGTGGAACAAACTCCCAATCTGGATGTTGAGGGGGAACCCAGGTTTGAATGCATTGAGGAACTTGGGGATTTACCACAGATGTCTGCTACCGATTCACCCCAGCCTGAATACTTTGAACTTGGACATTCTTCTGGGTCCCCAACGTTTCAAAAGATGGTCTCTCCAGCAATGAAAAAACAGAAGGCAAAACATGTCTCCACTACACAAGAGGCTCCTGCAGATTGGCAGGTCTTCTTTCGACTCTTTTCAGGCCTTCGTGGCTTTTAAGCAGTCTATTTCTCAGCCTGCACCTACCACAGCCTCTCAGCCTTCCCAGGAAAGGGCTAGGGACCCAGACTCTTCAGATGAATCCTTTCTGATGAATCTTTATATTACTGTACTCAAATCCCCTCTCCCCAGAAATACATTTCCCCCTGAGGAGGAGTCTAAGTGCAGATTCTCCCATGGAGGAAGTCCTTTGGGGAAGCCATCCTGAAAACGCGTGAGCACTTAGGTTGGATTCCTGCCAAATCTCAGATGTCCAGAAAAGGTATTACCAAATTTTACAAGTGGACCTTCCCAGTTCTTCTGCGGTGCCATCACTACATCCAGCCTTTTTGAACGCTTTCTACCATGCATCCCAAAACCCAGACTCTCAGGCTGCAGCTTCCAAGAAGACAGACCATTTCTACCAAGTCCCTGAGGACTGCCGATTCCTTTTCCGATGCTTGGCTGCAGAACAAGTAGTCATCTCTGCTACTGACGAGCCTTCCAGGATGCTCCCTTCTAACTCTGTAATCCCAACAGACAAGGAGTAGAACCCTCAAAAGACTAAGGAAAAATTCATACTCTTTAGCCACTTTGGCCTTCAGAGCCATCAACTACCTGACACATGACTAAATACTCCCTAAAACTTGTGTCAGGGAACTTCTGCTATCTCAGACCTCCCAGATTCTGAGGGAAAGCACTTAACCCTGAATCTTTTAGCTGCTTCTTCCAAAGTACAAAGGCACCCCAAATACGGCTGTGATGCTGCCGAGGCCTGCGCCAGGGCAGCTGCTACCTTGTCAATATTCAGAAGATTCTAATGGCTTGGACTTCAGCCACTGCAGAACTATTTCAAATACGAACTAATGCATGTTCATCTGAACAATAAAGCCCTGTTTGGGCCAGCTGCAGTTACCCTTTTCAAAATCCTACAGGAAAAGTCCAAGGAACTCTGAGATGTTCTTCGTCTTTCACTGTTGCAGTCATCACACTTGGGTTATCTGCCTGCAGGTAGCCCTCAGTCTGCCCAAATTCCAGAGACCTAGTATTTCTGCATCTGTCGCTGTCACTCCAGGACTGACGTCAGGTTGTTAGGGGTATAAAAACAGGCAGTCGAAGCTATTACATCAGTCTTTCTTGCAGAGGAGCCCGAAGCAGAAGCAGTTAGCAAATGCTGGTCGGCCGCTACCTGAGTTTTCCTTTACGAATTGAATAATCCTGAAGTCTTCTAAAGCGAAGTACCCCGTTGGGGATCCTATTTTCTTGCTCTAACCGATGTCAGAAAAAGTTAACAATTGCCTTGCCTCTGGAAAGCAAATACCACACAGAGATTTACATTCTTACTGTGTCACCTGTTTAGGCCCAGACCACGACATACCTCGCTGTCTGTTTTCTGCCTTGTTCAACGTCCGAGCCATTCTTCGTCTGGCTCTCATTGTCGCTAAATTCTTTCTCTATCTCCATATTCTGAAATGGCTTCGGTAAGCCATCTGACTACTTGGTATTCTGAAAAAACGTAAGGATAAAGACAGACCGCACAGGTCCAAAGCTGCCAATGACACTTCCGTTAAGCTAGTCGCCAGTTTGCCGGTACTCGTGAGGCGCTTTCGCAGCCCCTGATGCCCGCTTCAGTGGATTCGCAGGCCTCTACCGAGACCCGTTCAGAGTCCGGTATGCGAGACTCTGACTATGGACCCTGCAGATGTGTCTACCTTGGATGTGTCCAGAGCCATTGAGCAGGCACCAGCTTCTGAGGCAGTTCATTGCACTATTGATGTTTGACTCAAACCAACGACTTCATTTTCATAATCCTCATAATCAGACTAGAAACCACAACGTCTCCCGTATTACAACCAATAGAAAGCCAAGTGACTTCCTTCTACTAAGCCTAAATATTGGAAGTATATACAACATAGTTCATGAACTCCATGCCACCATAGACTTGTACTTCCCACATATAGTCATCCTGACAGAAACCTGGCTAAAACCTCACATTACCAGTGAGCAAATACTCCCTACAGATTATGGCATACTAAGAGCAGACTGGCTAAACAAGAAAGGAGGCGGTGTAGCTATAATATTTAAACAGGATCTAAACATCCAGATCTTAAAATCATCAGCTCCACAAATAGGCAATGAAGAAATAATATATACCAACCTCAAAACAAAACCATCAACATAATTGGATGCTACTTCCCACCTGGCCAAAACATCCATCCACTAGAAAACCTCCGCAGCTGGTCTACCCACCATCTCCCCCAAGAAACTATCAATGTTAAATTGTCAATCTCGCCTTCATTCTTGCTGGATGGATTCGGAGCCGATCCTCGGCTCCGACTCTGCCAATACTAAAGCTCGAGAGCTAATTCCACCTGCTCGTGGCTCCCCTATATCCCACAATGCTAGGCGGTAACTACTCTGATCTCATTTGCCGCTTAGCTGCGAGGTGCTTTCTTCTACCGGCTCTGGCAGGTTAGTGAGTTTTTCTAGTTAAAAAAAATTCTAATATCTACCCCTATCCTTTTTATTTAGTCAAGTTTATAGTACAGGGTATCCTTTTAGTTTAAATCGGGTCTTCCCTCGTTTTTATTCCCTTTTTATTCCCTTTTTAAGTTCTAGGCCTTTGGCCCACTCCCCTTTTTCCCTTTGTCATTCAGTGTGATTGGGTTTTTCTTTTTGGTTAAAGGGTGTGTCTGTGTCTTTTTTGTATACAGTCACTTTTTCTGGGATGTCGAAAGACTCCAAGGTCTCAGGCTTCAAGAAGTGTGACTCGTGCTGTCAGAAAATGTCTCTGACAAAAAAAAAAAAAAAAAAAAAAAGAAAATGTCTCTGACAGACGGTCACACTTCTTGTGTTTATTGCCTGGGACCTTTGTACCTGCAGGACTCCTGTGCTGTTTGCCATGCATTCAGCCCGAGAGTCCTGCAGGAACGCAAAAATAAACTTATTCTTCGAGGCTTATTAAAGCCTGAAGGCCCCTCGACCCAGTCTACGTCGGGGAAGCCTTCAAAGACTTCCAGGCCGTCGGCTCCAGCTTCAGAGCCGTCCGCTGGGAGCATTAAGGCTGCTTCGACATCGGCTCCGGCCGGAGTCGATGTTTCGAAGACTCAAACTGTTACCTCGGCTCCGGCCGGAGCCGAGGGTGCTAAGACTCAGTCGGCTCCGATAGTTTTATCGGAGCCACCTTCTAAGAAGAGGTCGAAGTCCCCTTCCATCGGCTCCATCCACTCGGCCCTGGGATCCCCTCTTCTGTCGGAGTGGAGCCATAGGTCCCATTCCTCTCGGTCCTCCAGGCTGTCCGACCATGACTTACAAAGGGTGGTGAGTAGACTTCTCAAGTCCAAGGCACTGGCCCAAATGCTGCATAGCCCTACTCAACAGTCAGTGGCTATTCCCATCCCTGCTTCTGTTCTTCCTCCAACTCCTTTGAGTTCAGAGCCGGGGCTTGTCGGAGCCATGGCTGTCGGTGTGTCTGAGCCGATACCCTCCCTTTCGGCTCCGTCGTCTGCTCCGATTTCCTCTTTGGAGGGATCTCGGCACCGGGCTTCCCTCGTCGGCTCCGAGGGGGCGAGTGGCATTGGACCCTTGTCCGACCCCGTTCTCACTCTCGGAGCGTCGGCGCTGGTGAGTTCGGCTCCGACATCGGCCTCGGAGCTGTCCCTGTCGGTGCCGGGGGGGGTCCTTGTCTCCTCGGAGCGGGGACCTTCAGCCTTGGCTGATCGTATCTACGCCACGGTCGGCTCCGTCAGCTCCTCCCTCTTCAGTGCCTGCGGTGGTTTCTGCCCACCCCCTTGTACCAGACCGTAGAGAGCCAGCCCCTCAGATTTCCCCATTGGGGAATATCCTCTTCTTCCGAGGCTTCTCCTGATCCGGCAGGGGAACCCCCTCGGAAGAGACGGTGCAAGAGGAAGCACATTGACTCCCCTGAGTCTATCACCTCGGACACCGACTTGGAGGAATCTGAAGGTTCCCCTCGGTCCCCCTCTGAGGATGTCGCTTTTGCTGACATCCTTGAAATCCTTAAACAGAGGGGGAACTGACCCGCCATTAACCCTTCAGAGGATGAGTCTGTCTGCCTTGAGGTGTTTGGCTCTCGCCCTTCCACCTCCTGGGTGTCTCCTCCCTTTGACCCCCTCATGGAAGTGGTGGCAAGGAAAGCTTGGACGGCCCCTGATTCAGTGGAACCTACCCCAAGGAGGCTGTCAAAATTTATTACAGCCCCGAAAGAGAAACAGTTCTTATCTAAAGGTGTCTATGTTGATGCCATGTTGGTGGCCGCAGCCACTAAGAAGGAATTAGCCGATCCTTCGGTACCTGTCCATCCTCCTAATAAGGAGTCTAGGACCATGGACAGGTACGGTAAGCGGATGTTTTCCTCAGCGCCCTTTGCCATGCGGTCGCTGAACTACTTGTCACTTCACCCGTCTCCAGAGGGATTTACTCAAGGGTATGGGTGATGCTATGCAGGATCCAACAGCTGAGGGGTTCCAAGACCAAATGAACTCCCAGTTGGCAACCCTGAATTCGATTGTCAACTCCTCCATGCGGCTCATCTCATATGCGGCCGATGGGGCGAGTAGGGCCGCAGGCACAGGTGTAGCTTTGACGCCACACCTGGATGCGGCTTTGCAATTTTGCGGACCCTTTCAAGGCGTCCTTCACCAATTCCCCCTTTGATGGCTCAACGTTGTTTGGACCTCAGGTGAAGGATACATTGACTAGGTGCGAGCAGGAAGGTTAAGACTCTCTCTGCCGTGGGAGTCTGTTTTTCTACCCCTTCCAGACCTTATCCCAAAGGTCGGGGGGGGGGGGGAATGTGGTTCCGCAAACCACAAGGAGTCTCATCTGATGCACAAAGTCGATTCCCCTCTAGAGGCAGAGGGGGGAACAACAATGACGCCCTAGGGGCAGAGGTGGTCCGCAAAACCAGGGTAGCAGAGAGACTTTCTCTGATAAACCCTTTCAGCATCCCTGAGGAGCTGCCCGGCTGTCCACCTTCGGAGGCAGTCGGGGGAAGATTATCACTGTACCCAGAAGCCTGGCTTTCCCTCACTCAAGACAAATGGGTACAGTCGATCATATCAGAGGGTTACAAAATCCCCTTTATTCACATCCCATCCCAACCCAAAGGGTCCATTCCAGACGTTCCACCCAGTCTAAGGGAACAAGCAGCGTTAGAAATATCAAAGCTGCTGTCAAAAAGAGCTATCCAGCCAGTCCCAGCAGACCAGCAAGGATCTGGAATCTACTCCAAATTCTTTTTGGTACCAAAAAGACAGGGGACTGGAGACAAATACTGGATCTCAGCAAGCTAAACAAGTATGTGAAGAAAACAAAATTCCAGATGGTCACGCTACAGTCCATTCTACCCTTCTTGGGTCAGGACAATTGGATGTGCTCGATGTATCTTCAGGATGCGTACTACCATATCAAAATGCACAGACGCTCCAGGAGGTTTCTCCGCTTAAGGCTGGGAGCCAGTCACTACCAGTTCAGAGCCCTGCCCTTTGGTCTCACTACAGCCCCCCCGAGTGTTCACCAAATGTATGGCAGTGGTCGCGGCTCACTTGAGACATCAAGGATTCCAGGTGTTTCCATATTTGGACGAGTGGCTCCTTACCGCCACCACCAGGCATCAACTTCTTCTATCCAGAGACTTCACCATTCAAACTTGCCAAGCTCTAGGCATTTCAGTAAATTTCGAAAAATCTGCTTTGTCAATCTATTACCTTTATAGGCGCCACCTTAGACACAGTTCATCTTTCTGCCAGACTGACAGAGCAAAGAGTATCAGATATCCACAAACACGTTTACCTTCTGCTTCAGTGCAACAAGATCAAAGCCAGGGTAGTCTTGAAGGTATTAGGACTCATGACGGCTACCATTACACTTCTTCCCTTAGCTCGTTTTCACATGCGAATCCTCCAGTGGATGCTGTTTTCTCAATGGTCCTTCCAACAGCTCCTGATGTCTGACATCATTCTGCTAACCCAAACATGCAAGAATCGCCTGTCTTGGTGGATGACATCACCTCACGTTCTTCAGGGCAGACCCTTCATCCCTTCCCCCCAATCGCCACGGTGACAACGGACGCCTCCCTGATCGGGTGGTGGTGGGGGGGGGGGCATTATCAGGGCAGGACAGTCCAGGGCACGTGGCAATCTTTCGAGTGCCACTTGTACATAAATGTCTTAGAGATGAGCAGTGCTTTTAGCGTTGCAAGCCCTTCAGGACTCTCTTCCCACAGGGACTATTGCAATTCAGATGGACAACATGTCCGTAGTGTGGTACATCAACAAACAGGGCGGAACCAAGTCCTATACCTTATGTCGAGAGGCACTCAGCAGTGGGCGATTTCTTCTCAGTGGTTTCTGATAGCAACTCACATTCCCGGGAAGTCCAACGTGATTGCGGACAAGTTGAGCAGGGCTATTCTCATGTCTCATGAGTGGTCTCTAAAAAAAAAAAAAAAAAAAAAAAAAAATCAGTGCTGGAAGAAATCTTTTGAAGATGGGGCCGGCTTTGCTGCGTTATTTTTGCTACTCCCCAAAACAGCAAGTGTCACGATTTCTTCACCCTCTTCCCTCTACCAGGCCAACCCACCAGAGACGCTCTAGTCCACGATTGGCCCCGGGGACTTCTGTATGCTTTCCCCCCTTTTCCACTGATCTCTCAATTAATTCAGAAAGCTATCGCCTCGAGAGTCGCTATGATCCTCATTGCCCCTTACTGGCCTCAACAGATATGGTTTCCGTTCCTGCATCATTACCTCTTGGAGCAGCCTTGGCATCTGGACCCAGTGCCAGATCTTTTGACCCACCAGTTGGGCCAGCTGCACCACTCCCTCCAATCTCTCAACCTCACAGCGTGGTTTCTCCGATTCGTACCCTAGCCAGACTTCCTTTAATTTCTCATTCGGTCCGTAACATCCTGATGGCCTCTCACAAGTCTTCTACCAGAAGGATTTACAATAGTAAGTGGAAACGTTTTTCCTTCTGGGCAGCATCAAAAAATATAGACCCCTTCACCGCACCTATCCAGTCTATCCTAGACTTCCTGGCAGAGCTCTTTCATTTAGGCTCTTCCTCATCTACCATTAGAGTACAACTAGCTGCTATATCTAACTTTCATATAGGTGTTTCGGACTCCAGTATCATGTCCCATAAACTCTGCAAAGCCTTTCTAAGAGGTGTCTTTTTGCTCAAGCCCCCAATCAAAGATCCCCCACCTCAGTGGGACTTGAATTTGGTCCTAGCGTCCTTGATTCTCCCCCCTTCGAACCTTTATCTCGCATTACAAATTGGATATGGCCTCCAGAAACCATGCCAACTTTGGTTCCACTGTTCTCAAGAGTCTGTTCTGATAAGCCACCCGGGGTAAGGTGCTAGGGACGCGGTCCCATCCAGCAAGAATGAAGGCGAGATTGACAACTTAACATTGAGAAGTTATGTACCTACCATAATGTTCCATGTTAGTTGTCTTCTACTCGCCTTCTTTCTTGCGTCCCACCCTCCTTCCCCCCAGCCTGGACAGACCGATAGGAATTTTTGGGATCTTCCATTGGGGCTTCCTTCCCACATGTTCTACCACCTCTATTCTCCCTTTTATGTTTGTGGTAGCTTACATACAGGTTTATATAGAGGTGGGTTCTTTTTCTCTCTTCTCCATACTATGGAGACTAGAACTGCTTGGTTTTAGCTATCAAACGAGATCTGAGTAGTTACCGCCTAGCATTGTGGGATATAGGGGAGCCTCGAGCCGGTGGAATTAGCTCTCGAGCTTTAGTATTGGCCGAGTCGGAGCCGAGGATCGGCTCCGAACCCATCCAGCAAGAAAGAAGGCGAGAAGAAGACAACTAACATGGAACTTTATGGTAGGTACATAACTTCTCATTTTAGGTGATTTCAATATTGACTGGCAATCCTGTTCTGGCAACCATCCAACCCATCATGTAAACCTTCATGGCTTCACCCAACTAGTCCAGTCGCCAACCAGGATAAGTAAAAACTCCAGCAAGCACACTACCCTGGACTGGATACTAGTCAGTAAGAGCCCCCAGTCAGGCTGCTTATCAGATTGCCTCTGTGATCACTCCCCAACATTCCTACTCAAAAAATACCTATACCAAGCTAAACATGTTGTCTACCGTCAAATATGTAAAAAACTAAACTTTAACCCACTCACGTTCATCTCACCCCTCAAATAATGTAGCTGGCATCCTCTAAAGTACCTCAGCCTTGATGACAGTTGAATTTAATACTACCTTCCTGAGCATCCTTAATTACCATGCCCCCATAAGACTTATCAGAATCAAAGCACAACCCTCCCCATGGCTACAGAAAACCACTAAGTCAGAAATGAAAAACAGGGATAAAGCCTGGGAGCACTTGCGCAAAACCAAAACCCCCTCAACTAGACAGAAATTCCTAGAACTACGCAATAGAGTCAAAAAGCTAATAAAACACGACAAATTCCAATACTACCAGTCTGCCCTAGACTCCTCCCAACACAGCCCCCCAAAATTCTGATCCTCCATAAACTCCATCCTCCACCCAGGTAAAGTCAGTACCCCTCCTCCTAACATCCCTCACTCCTCAGAAAATATTGCTACCTCATTCAACACACACTTCACACAAACCATACTATCACTAGTTAAACAACACAACCCCCCCCCTCCCCTCCAACCCACACCTTCAATTAGTAATCTCCCCACTACCTTTTCTTTTTCTCCTGTACCTACCTCCAACATAAAAGAACTCTTAACTAAACTTAAGCCAACCACATTAGCAGCAGACAACCTCCTAAGTGAATACCTACAAATCGCAGCAAATGCTCTGGCCTACCCAGTATCCATCTTGCTTAACAGATGTCTGTCAAAGTTACGTTACCACACTGGAAAGTATCACATATAATTCCCCTCCACAAAGGCGGACCCTCCACATAACTAACCAATTACTTGCCCCATAGCTATTCTCTCTCCACTCTCCAAAATACTAGAGAGATGCATACACTCGCAGGTCTCAGACTACCTCCTTACTAACTACCTCATTTCCAATACTCAGCATGATTTCCGACCAAACCATAGCACCACCACTGCCTTGCTCTCCTTTACTAACACTATCCTTCAGCATAAAAAACAATGGCTTTCTCTCCTCTGCTACTTTCCTAGACCTATCTAAAGCATTTGACATGGTCCCACACAAACAACTTATCTCTGTCCTCAATAACCTATCCTTCTCACAATCAAGTCACCAACTGGTTTCAGAGTTACTTGTCTGACCGCCAACAATCAGTTGTATGGCAGAATGACATATCTCCCCAACTACCTGTCTCCATAGGAGTTCCCCAAGGATCCATCCTTGGACCCCTACTCTTCTCTGTTTTCACCAATAATCTAGCCTCTGCCACCAAACATGGCACACTCATTCAATATGCAGATGACTCAACCATCATCTGCTCAGCCCAGTCCCTACCTAAACTGCAAAAAGTCACACAGGAAGCCTTTTCCTCTTTTGAAACTTGGTTATCTGATGCCCAATTAATACTCAACCCAAACAAAGCTAAACTACTCGTCTTCCAACCCACCAAACGTACTCAAAACAACTCTCACTTTAACATCACAGCAAAAGACAACACCACTATATACCCAAGTGAACACACCAAATTGCTAGGAGTGGAAATAGACAATAACTAAAATTTGACATTCACATATCCATGACCATAAAAAAGTCCACAAAAAACTAGGAGCGCTATACAGAAATAAGCAACTTCTCACCAAAGCAGCAGAGATTTCAATAGCAAATTCCCACCTTATCTCCACCCTACTTTATGCCTCTCCAATATATACCAACCTAAGGCAATGCAATCTAAACAAGCTAGAGACCTGCTACAACAAAATCGGCAAATTCGCCACAGGGGCATCCTACCGTAGTCACCACTCTCTCTCACTTGCTGAACTGGGCTGGCTTGAACTCCCTCACCTCCTTCAATGGTATCAACTCTCACTCACCCACAAACTAGTAAACCATCCACTAAATGTCCTATCCCTCCAGAATCTACTCCAACCCTATCGCACCACCAAACCACTAAGATCCAGCAACAAAAATCACTTGCAGATCACTAAAGCCAATAACTCTGCTGGTGAATCACTATTCTCTTGCACCGTAGCCAAATTATGGAACTCCCTCCCACCCACAATTACCTCCATACCATCATGCACCCACTTCAAAACTTTACTAAAAGCGCACCTAAGAACATGCTGGCTATGCCCTTGCAACTTCCACTCTAATATCACCCACCCCATCCAACCACTACCTTTCTTTCCACTCCACTAACTACCTTGATTATAGCAAGCTACATGTTAACCAAACTATCAAAACCATCAATAAAAAACTAGGGTCACTTTACAGAATAAAAGCCTTCCTAACCCCGCCAGCTAAAATTGCCATAGCTCGCTCTCACCTTCTTTCAACCCTTCTGTATGCATCCCCTCTACTCTCGAATTTGAACAAGACCGTCCTTAACAAACTCTCAATTTGCTACAACCACATTGCCAGGTTTGCCACTGGGCTGCCTTTTAGGACACATCATTGCATCAATCTAAATCAGCTTGGTTGGCTTGAACTACCTAGCCTAATCCAGTATAACCAACTGATTATGGCCTATAAAATCCTCTATAATCCGGACAATACTCCTGCACTTAAAAATATTATCACCCCTATAACAATCCTAGACCGCTTGATCCTCTAACAAACTACTAATTCAGACTAGCAAAATTAATAACACAGCCGGTGATTCTCTCTTTGCAAACTCTGTAAGTAGATCCTGGAACTCACTTCCAGCTGATATTACCTTACTTTCCACCTTAGGTCAATTTAAAACTAGACTCAAACAACATTTGTCACTTAACTGGCTATGTCAATGTATCAAGCCTGGCTAACTCGAATGTGTAAAAATCTGTTAACCAGTTTACTGTGTAGTTTAATTTAATCCTGACTTGTGCTCAGGACTAACTTTAACCTGTGGAACTTGTTTAACTTGCTTACTTATGTAATCTCTGTAAATAATCTGTTTGTAATATGTAATGCTGGTATTATGTAATGCTGTATCTGCTTACCCTTGGAGCTTTTCTCCCCGGGCCTCCGCTGAAAATGGACATGCATCCAGTCGGACTATCCCGGTCAACAAATGTAAAATAAATAAATAAATAAGCTCAGATGCTCATAAGCCAGTACTTATTATACAGCAGGAACAACTTCTTGTAACATTTGTTATTGTCCGTTATGTACTTCACAGATAAAGATTCTAGTTGTCTACTGATGTACTATGTTCTTCATCTCTAAATATGTTGTAAGTAATTGCTATGTAAATTGTTAATCGCTATGTAATCCAATATAACTATGCCTGGTTAGTCACTCTAGACTTAAAAGAAGCCCATCTGCACATTCCTATAAGGGAGTAATTTATTTATTTATTTATTTATTTATTTTACATTTGTTGACCGGGAAAGTCCGACTAGGTTCCACAGATCCTGTTTTCAGCGGAGGCCCGGGGAGAAATGCTCCAGAAGCATGTCTTTAGAATGTGGGAGGAAACCGGAGTACCCGGAGGAAACCCATGAGCAGGAGAACATGCAAACTCCACACAGAAGGCACCCCAGACGAGAATCTAACCGGAGAACCTCTTGCTGTGAGGCGACAGCATTAACCGCTGCACCACTGCGCCGCCGAGTCATGCAGGGAAGTATCTACATTTCAGGGTTGGATCTAGGCATCATCAGTTCTCTGCACTTCCCTTTGGCTTATCCACTGTGCCCAAAGTATTCACAACATGTTTGGCTCCAGCCATTGCATACTGCAGGCAGAGAAATGTCCAAATTTACCTGTACTTGGACGACTGCCTGATTCAGGCAGACAGTCAGGAATTACTGTTGCAGCACCTGACATTTGTGAAAAACCTTCTCACTTCCCTGGGGTACACCATCGATGAAAATAAATCAAAACTGGTGCCCAGTCAAAAGATTGTATTCCTGGGAGCAAGCTTGAACACAGCATCTGCAAGGAAAAATACTGCAGGCCCTAGGGTTCATGGTCTCATGTATACTGCTAATTCCATATGTAAGACTGCGTATGAGGAAACTTCAGTGGTACTTAAGTCTTTGGTGCCAACATTCTCAGGACCTGGAAACAGTTATTCCTGTCATACCCTGTCTACGGACCAAATTTCTTTGGTGGGCAGAAGCATGCAACCACAACAAGGGACTGTCCTTTACTCAACCCAACGCCACCCAGACCCTAACCATAGACACATCAGACTATGCCTGGGGTGCACACATGGACGGCAAATGCATTCAGGGCCACTGGAGCCCAAATCAAATTAATCTGCACATCAACCAAAAAGAGATGCTAGCTGTGCAAAATCCCCTGACAACTTTCAGATCCCTGCTGTCTCCAGGACAACTACTAATTAAAAACTGACAACACCGCAGTTGTGGTACATCAACAAGCAGGGGGGAACTCATTCCTTCCCACTCTGCAGGTTAGCCATGGCCCTGTGGAACACGGCCTTGGACATGCAAGTCCATCTGCAAGCTCAATTCCTGCCAGACTAACAAAATTTACTGGCAGACGATTTAAGCAGAAATCTCCTAGACCCACACGACTGGCAGAGCCCAAAGCACCTTCAACCTTCTGATTCAGAAATGGGGGACCCCAGAGGTGGACCTCTTTGCCTCCTCCTACAACCACCAGCTCACCAAATTCTGCACCAAGAACCCTCACAGCAAGGCCTGGAAAGTGGATGCCTTATCTTTTCAGTGGGTAAATCCGACATACTAAACCAGCATTGGCAAAAAATCACACACATACACGGTCATACTCGGGAGTCTCTAAATAAAAATCTGCAAAAGCATCACACACTTCCAAAGAAGACTCACAACAAACCTGCACTTCCCCATCACAAACCAGACAACACATAAAACACAAAATCAGTGTGCCGCACAATCCTAGCCCTTAAGGCGAAATAACATACCTAACACTAGTAATAGGTGACTCTATAGTCAGGCACACTTGCGTCCCACTCACTAGGCTGGACAAGGAGAAGGTTACTATTAGCTGCCTGTCAGGAGCCAGAATACACCACACAACACAAGCCCTCAGGTCACTCCAGAATGAGTACAAATATGACTGTCATTGTTCATGTTGGTGTGAAGGCTCTTGCTGCTCCCGTAGTGCCTTTTTTAGGCAAGGCTGAAAAGTCAAACCCACCTCCATAAACAGCACAAATAAAAAAATGAGGGTTATGCTACTCGGCGCCAGGAGTTTAAATCTCAAAATAAATGCGCTCGAAGCACTCCTCAGTATGGAGAACGTCTACATCTGTGCAGTAACTGAAACCTGGTTCAAGACTCCACAGATCACCCCAGCACTACCGGGCTACAACTCACACCACACATTTCGGCCACAGAACATGGACCGAAACACAAAAGGAGGGGGTATATCCATATTCATCAAGGATACCTACACCTCCAGGTTAGTGGCGCAGCATGATACCTCCGAAGATCATCCATGTGCAACTAACATCAGGCAAATCTGCAATGCAAATTGTGGCCTGCTACAGATCACCCTCCATGACCCAGGACCATCACTCTGCCTTTCTGGAGACACTGGAAAACATGAAGGTCCTACCGAATACCCTGATATTGGGCTATTTCAATTACCCTACCGTTAACTGTGAAAACTACTAAAGTACAATCTCCCAGGTCCAGCGCTTCCTGGAATTTATCAACTCAAATGGCCTGGATCAGCTGGTAAACTCCCCTACCAAAGGTGAAAACATATTGGACCTGGTCATCACCAGCATGGGTGACAGGTGTTCCACAGCAGAGGTTAACCCGTCACTGGTTAGATCAGACCATAAACTAATCTCTCGATGTCCACTCCACACCACACCACCACCACCACCTCCAACCAAGGCAACCACGGTGAAAAACTTTTCTATAGCAAACTTCACCTTACTTAAGACAGAGGTGGTAGGTTTCACAGCCCCCACGCTAAAGGATAAGTGTCCAAGATGCAGGAACCTTTACAAATGCACTCCTATGGGCACCTACAAGGATGCATGGATCGTGCTATCCCCTAGCAAAACAAAGACTCTCTCCCCTAAGAGAAGGAAACCAGTCTGGTGGACCCCATGCCATAAACAGGCTATACAATAGAAGGAGGAAACTAGTTCAGAAAAAAGCAAATCCCAAGAAGGAAAGACATCCCTGATCAGTATCAGTAAGAAACTAAGGTCCCTCATAAAATCCTCTAAGGCTAACTCCGAAAGAAAAATAGCCAGGGATTCGAAAGATAACCACACAACCTTTATCCATATTCAAAAACTCCCTCAAATCGCACCTTCTTAGTACCTGGTTATGCCCTTGTGTCACATAACCCTACCCATACTGCTATTAAATCCCCAAATTCCTCTCTGATCACATGCTGGAGCTCTGATCCCCTGTAGGCTTGGTCATCTGAAAGGGTACTTTTAACTGTAGAATCTTACTTGATATATTTTCTTTTCTTATCAATGTATGCCTGACATTGTCTTTTTACCCATGTTCTATATCTTCTTTTACCTGGAGTGTTTTCATTAATTCTTGTTGTATTACTATGCTCAGCATACATGATGTAACCTGTTTTGTGTATTATGCTGGATGCACTGTATTTATATAACTTGATGTTGGAGCTTTTCTCCCCGGGCCTCCGCTGAAAATGGACCTGGTCCAGTTGGAATTTCCCGGTTAAAAAATGTAAAATAGAAATAAAATAAATGTCAAGAATCTAAGTGGCAACTCGCAGATATGCTCTGAGCTAGTGTAAAATAGCACAAAATATACTGAACCCACTGATATTGCCTCCATCCTGGCAGATAGCTGCAAACTTCACCCCCAAAAGGGCTTACAACAATACCGGAAAAGTGTAGTGTCCCGGAAATCACAGACGCATAGGTGAAAACGGCCCTTTCAAAAGCCAAAAGCACAGTGTCAATGGGGCCAGATGGTGTCCCAGACTGCATCTTGCACGAACTACAGAACGAACTAACCCCCCACCTAAACACACTGTTCAACTTCAGCCTCTCCAAAGGCTACGTGCCCTTAGAATGGTGCAAGCAACGGTTATTCTGCTCCACAAAGGAGGGGCCACAACTGACCCTGGTAACTATCACCCCATAAGCCTGACTAGCTTGGTCTGCAAGGCTATGGAGTGCATCATCATGGAACTCATTAACAAAGACATTGGGAACCTACAAATACTTGACTTGACCCAGTTCGGCTTTAAGAGCAGATCATGAATACTAAACCTGGTTGACATCTTCGAGACAGTCACCAAGGCCATAGATGAGGGGAAGGTAGTTCACATAGCCTACCTTGATCTCGCCAAGGCTTTTGACACCATTCCCCACTCGGGAATTATAGTAAAACTCACCAGCCTGAATATAAACCCCTACGTCACGAGATGGGTTGCCAACTGGCTTACAGACAGAACTCGCACAGTAAGAATAGCAGGCTCCAAGTCCAACTCTAAACCAGTCACAAGTGGTGTCCCACAAGGGTCTGTCCTGGGACCCCTACTGTTTGGCATATACTTCTCAGAAGTACAGGCAGACACAGGAGGACTATGGCCGATGACTGCAAACTGGGAGCAATAATTGACTCTCCGGCTGACACGAACATTCTCCAAAGGGGCCTTACTGAGATGGACACCTGGTGTCAAAGTCATGGTCTCAAGCTAAATGACAAAAATTGCATAGTCATCCCATTACCACATAGGTGGCAGCCCCCTTAATACAGAAGAGGTAATAAGAGCTCAAGCTAAATGACAAAAATTGCATAGTCATCCCATTACCACATAGGTGGCAGCCCCCTTAATACAGAAGAGGTAATAAGAGATCTGGGGACCCAGGTAGATGGTAATCTCTCCTTTGACAGTCCTATTGCCAAAGTAGTTAGGAAATCCTTTTATGTAGCCCATCTAATTACTAAAGGGTTCACATCTAGAAATAGAGGTTATAGTGCCCCTCTACTCGTCACTCATCAGACCCATCATAGAATACAATGCCCTCTTTGGGATGTACCTCACAAGACACATCCAACAGCTGGAAAGACCACAAAAAGTACCTCACCAAGAAGATTACTGGTCTCAAACATATGTCCTATGCAGCCCGACTGGAAAAACTCCAGCTGTACTCAGTGGCATATTGTTTACTCAGAGATGATCTCTGCCTGACTTACAAAGCCATGTCCAACTCAGAATTGATGGACATGCTCCACGTAAAGAAATCCAAGTCACTGCGAGCCACTCGCTCTAGTGAGCTAAACCTCGCCACAACAATAAATAGAACATGCTGGAGGGATAGATTCCTGTCAGAGACTCCCCATGCTTTGGAACAAAATTCCTAACTACATTAGGCAGAGCCCCCTCACTAACACTCAAGAGAAACCTTGACGAGTGGATGGGTAACAGAAAATACACCCCTGTGATCACTTCATTGGCTGTTCTTGACAGAGGCTCAGTTAATTAATCAATGGGTCGGCGAAAGCTGACACACTCTGGCTAGGCTTATAAATGCCCTCAGGCAGATAGCCTAGTACCTACCTATGAACCTATAATTTATGCATTCCCGCCTCTGCCCCTTCTCACAAGAGTATTACTCAAAATAAGGCTGGACAGATAGAGGACAATTCTGATTGCCCCAGACTGGCCACGCCAGCACTGGTACCCACTCCTGCGCAGCCTGACATTGGTGCCACCATGGCACCTACAACAGAACCCTATCCTGCTCTCTCAGCGGGTGGGGCAGATTTTGCATCTGCAACTGCAAACCCTAAATCTTGCAAGCCTGGCTTATCCCTTGAATCCTACCCCAGCTACTCTAACCAAGCAGGTGCTGGATGTCATTGTTGAAACCAGAAGACCCAGTACAAGGAAATCCTATGCGGATAAGTGGAAAAGGTACTGCTCCTGGAGTCTACCTAAAGAAGAGGACACAACTCTGCTCTCCCTGCCTTTAATCTTGGATTACTTAAGCAGATCTACTCCACAAAGGCCTGTCCTTCTCTTCCATTAAGATGCATGCCTCCGCCATTTTGGCTCATTACAACACTGAGCCACCTCTCTTCGCGCACCCTCTTAACAAACAGTTCCTGAGAGGGGCAAACAACTTAAGGCCACCAAGGAGAGCACCCACCCCTGCTTGGGACCTTAACTTTGTACTGGAAAAGCTCACACTTCCACCCTTTGAGCCTGCGGCGTCAGCAGACTTAAAGTTCCTCTCTTGGAAAACAGCATTGCTTCTGGCCATCACTTCAGCTAGAAGAGTGTCTTAATTACAAGCACTTATGGCCGTGGAACCCTTAATTATTTTCCATGCTGACCGGGTTACCCTCAGGACAAACCCTTCCTTTATGCCTAAAGTGGTGCCCAGTGTGGCTCTCAACCAATCCATACATTTGCCAACTTTTTTCCCTAATCCTCAAAATAAAAGGGAAAGGATCCTGGACTCCTTGGACGTGCACAGGCAGCTCAGATTTTACCTGGATAGGACTAAGCCCTTCAGAAAATCAGACCAGTTACTAGTCAGCTTTACAACAGGGGCAGAGAGCAAGGCCATTTCAAAGCAAACAATCTCTAAATGGATAGCTTATTGCATCCATTTCTGCCACAAACACCATGGACAGCCAACCCCTCAGGGAGTCAGAACACATTCCACTAGGGCAACATCTGCCTCTACAGCATTTCTCAGGGGAGTCCCTACCAGGGACATCCTGGAAGCTGCTACCTGGAGTTAATTACACACTTTTACCAAGCACTACCATTTACCTATCTCCTCCAAATCCAGGGCAGATTTTGCAACAGCAGTCCTGCAGGGCATTCTAGCCAGCCCTAATTCTTCTTGACTGCCTCCACCCTTTTTCAGCTTTGGGAATCCACCCAAGTGTGATGACTGCAACAGTGAAACACTAAGAACATAGTACAGTTGTGTACATTTACCATAAATGTAGATGTTCGAGTGTATTCACTGTTGCAGTCCTGGTTTCCCTCCCTCCAACCTCCTGGTTTTTCTCTGTCTCTCACATCTCTCTCACATCTCTCATCTCTCTATGCCTTTTACTCCCTCCCCTTTCAGGGGTATTGGTATTTACTTTTTACTGGTGGTGTTTTCCTCCACCATAGCTTAGCTCCGTATTAGGGGGCTCCTGACATTTGGGGCAAGAAAAACTGATGTAATGGCATCGGCTGCCTGTTTTTTATACCCCTGACGTCAGTCCTGGAGCGACAGAAACCGATGCGGAAATACTAAATATCTGGTATTCGGGCCTACTGAGGGCTCCTGCAGGCAGATAACCCAAGTGTGATGACTGCAACAGTGAATACTCTCTTAACATCTACATTTATGGTAAGTGTACGCAACTGTACTTTAAAGCACCTTTTAGTGTCTCCAGTCCCCAAGTTCCACAGAATTTTCCCCTTCAAGCTTGTCTTTGTTCACAGCCATTCTCAACACAAACAAAGCAAAGCGTCTAGGGGAGGTAAAAGAACAGAGGACTAGGGCACCTCAGGCACCTCCCCAACAAAAAACAGCCCTTTCCGGACAGAGCAGGGAGTATGCAACTACCCTGCAAATGTTCCCCCCTGCACATCTCAAATGCTCTGAAGATGTGGCAAACCATTACCCAAGGCAATTGGTTCCTTTCCATAATCCAAAAAAATGATATTTTATGGTTTGGAACTCCACTCCCATCTTTTGGCTTAAACTCTGAACTTTGGCCAGCTAAGACCTACATGAAATCAAATCAACTGGACGTATAAGTGAATTTAAGTAAATCTTTATCTGCACTTTTTTCAAATAATGCAGCATTTAAATTGATTTATTTGTGTTGCATTGAATACTATCTAGCTGGAAGTTGTTGCTCTGTTTTTTTCAGTCCCCCCCCCCCACCCTCCCTGCTTTTGTTTTTGTGTTAATCTCGGTGGCTTTGAAACTGTCCGCCCCACTTGTAAATTTGCATTTGGATGATGCTCCTGGGCCCATCTCATTTGCTCACACACACAAAAAAAAATACTCAATTGTATTTATTACTGCTTGGTGTAACTAGCGTTCTAAGCCTTTTGGTTTAAGCACTTGGACTTCAGACCAGTTGTTTTACATTAAGAAGTTTTATGGTCTGCACTGTTGTGGCAGGACAGGTAGCTTACATCCTTCTAAGTTGGGACCTGCTGATTGAAGGCTTGGTGTCTGTTATTCTAAAAGTGCATTAGTTCTGGTTTAAGCACTTGGGCTTCAGGCCAGTTATTTTACATTAAGAAGGTTTGTGGTCTGCACTCTTGTGGGAGGAGAGGCTGCTGAGCTGGGAATTTCTGGTTAAAGGCTTATAAAAGTGCATTAGTTCTGGTTTAAGCACTTGGGCTTCAGGCCAGTTATTTTACATTAAGAAGGTTCATGGTCTGCACTCTTGTGGGAGGAGAGGCTGGACTTTGCCCTTCTGAGCTGGGAATTTCTGGTTAAAGGCTTATAGTACCTGCATATTTGAACTGTTTCTTACTGAAATTGGTGCGCCTTGTTTGCTGTAGCATAGACTAGATCCAGGCCTGCTGAATCTAGCATTGTTTGTATAACTTGAGCAGTAATCCAGGCCTTCTTTTTTGAGAAGGTTCCCCTGTACTCCAGTGGCAGGAGTGTGCAGTTAGAACTTGTCTGAAGACTACAGGAACAGGACTAAGTTTTGAGCTTTTTTACTGGTTAATTGAGTAATTTGTTTAAAAGCCTTTTCTGATTGCTTGTAGTCATCTAAAGCGGTTTTAAGTGATTTTTTACTGTTTGTAGTCGTTTAAAGCTGTTTTAAGTGCATTTTTTTACTATTTTTGCCTTATCTTTTTTAAAAAAAAAATTTCCTCGTTTCCCACCTTTCTAAGCTAGTATAGTCCAGTTTTCAGACTAGTGCTAAATTCAGGACTGTTAAAATTTTCTGAGTTGACCATACCTTACTAGGATAGAGGGAGGTTTCTCTGTTCACCTGTGAGAGAGGGAGCTTTGAGCCAGCCATCTGTCCCTGGAGGAGTGGTTCCAGCCCAGAAGTTAGTAGTGTATAGGCCATTTAGTGCTAATTTCTATCTTTCATTTCTCTGCTGTAAAAACCGCGTTTGCACGTCTGGGCAGCGCCGATTAGCTAGGGCTAAATTTATCCCGGCTCCACCAAGTCTCCTCTTCAGTTTTTCCCTTGAAAGTAGTCCAACTCTCAACCTAAGCACTTAAAAAGCATCCTACAGTCCAGCACTTGCTCAGACCTAATAGCAAGCACTAATGTACGCCGATACTTGATTGCCCAGCAGGGCAAGGCTCATTATTCACCCCTCACCAACCAAGCGACTAAGCAGCTCATCCTATTATTCAGGCATGACCAAAGGGCATTTTCAGGTATACTCTCCAGTCCAGCTGGTGAACCTGGGTATCTTGAGGCAATGTTACAACTGCCTCATGTACACAGGCAACCCTCTCCTCCTACCACAAAACATTAACATGTGCGAGAGATGCAATTATATAGCTAAATTGGAGGCTAAGCGCTCTCCACCAAAGACTGGAACAGGCAGTCATGAGGAGAAGGTTAACACTTGCACCACACCTCCAGCCTCACATAGTCATACTAAACCAGCACTGGCAAAAAATACACACAAATGCACAAAATCATACTCAGAGGCTCTAAATAAAAACCTGCAAAAGCATCACAGACCTCCAAAGCAGACACCTAAAAAACCTGCACCTCCCGTCACAAACCAGACAACACATAAAACACAAAATCAATGCGCCACACAATCACAGCCCTTAAGGCGAAGTAACATACCTAACACACTAGTAATAGGTGACTCTATAGTCAGGCACACTGACATCCCACTCACTAGGCTGGACAAGGAGAAGGTTACTGTTAGCTGTCTGTCGGGAGCCAGAATCCGCCACATAACACAAGCACTCTGGTCACTTCAGAACAAGTACAAATATGACTCTGTCATTGTTCATGTTGGTGTGAATGACCTGAGACGTACCTCCCTGGACTACATGAAGAGACATGGAAGAGCTCTCTGATCATGTAGCCCAGGCGGGTATGACCCTGACCCTGAGTAGCATCCTGCCCTCACCAAGAATACCGCAGCATAAAGAAAAAATGATCAATTTCAACAATTGGCTAAGCTTCTGGTGTCAGTCAAAGGGGATCCAGTGTCTGTCAGCCTGGGACGACATGCTTGACGGGCCTTGTTGCTTTGCAAGAGATGGCTTGCACCTTTCACTGCTAGGCTTTCAAATACTGGCCAAGGCTCTTGCTGACCCCATAGTGCCTTTTTTAGGCAAGGCTCACAAGTCAAACCCACCTCCGTAAACAGCACAAATAAAAAAGAGGTTTATGCTACTCAACACCAGGAGTTTAAATCTCAAAATGCACACGCTTGAAGCACTCCTCAGTATGGAGAACTTCGACATCTGTGCAGTAACTGAAACCTGGTTCAAGGCTCCACAGAGCACCCCAGCACTACCAGGCTACAACTCATACCACACATTTCGGCCACAGAACATGGACCGAAACACAAAAGGAGGGGGGTATATCCATATTCATCAAGGATACCTACACCTCCAGGTTAGTGGTGCAGCATGATACCTCTGAGATCATCCATGTGCAACTAACATCAGGCAAATCTGCAACGCAAATTGTGGCCTGCTACAGATCACTCTCCATGACCCAGGACCACCACTCCGCCTTTCTGGATACACTGGAAAACATGAAGGTCCTACTGAACACCCTGATATTGGGTGATTTCAATTACCCTACCGTTAACTGTGAAAACTACTTCAGCACAAACTCCCAGGTCCAGCGCTTCCTGGAATTTATCAACTCAATTGCCCTGGATCAGCTGGTAAATTCCCCTACCTGAGGTGAAAACATATTGGACCTGGTCATCACCAACATGAGCGACAGGTGTTCCACACCGGAGGTCAACCCGTCACTGGTTAGATCAGACCATAAACTAATCACTTTGGATGTCCACACCACACCACCACCTCCAACCAAGGGAACCACAGTGAAAAACGTTTTTATAGCAAACTTCAGCTTACTTAAGACAGAGGTGGTAGGTTTCACAGCCCCCATGCTAAAGGATAAGTGTCCTAGATGCAGGAACCTTTACAAATGCACTCTGTGGGCACCTACAAGGATGCATGGATCGTGCCATCCCCTAGCAAAACCAAGACTCACTCCCTTAAGAGAAGGAAACCAGTCTGGTGGACTCCATGCCATAAACAGGCTATACATAGAAGGAGGAAACTAGTTCAGAAAAAAAGCAAATCCCAAGAAGGAAAGACATCCCTTATCAGTAAGAAACTAAGGTCCCTCATAAAATCCTCCAAGGCTAACTTCGAAAAAGAAATAGCCAAGGATTCGAAAGATGACCACAAATCCTTCTTTAGCCATGTCAAGAATCTAAATGGCAACTCACAGATATGCTCTGAGCTAGTGCAAAATAGCACAAAATATACTGAACCCACTGATATTGCCAACATCCTGGCAGATAGATTCAGTGCAAACTTCACCCCCCTCTCACCCCCAAAAGGGCCTACAACAATACCAGAAAAGTGTAGTGTCACGGAAATCAGACGCACAGGTGAAAACAGCCTTTTCAAAAGCCAAAAGCACAGTGTCATTGGGGCCAGATGGTGTCCCAGACTGCGTCTTGAACGAACTAACCCCCCACCTAAACACACTGCTCAACCTCAGCCTCTCCAAAGGCTAAGTGCCCATAGAATGGCGCACAGCAACGGTTATTCCTCTCCACAAAGGAGGGGCCACAACTGACCCTGGTAACTATCGCCCCATAAGCCTGACTAGCCTGATCTGCAAGGCTGTGGAGCGCATCATCATGGAACTCATTAACAAAGACCTTGGGAACCTCCAAACACTTGACCCGACCCAGTTCGGCTTTAAGGGCAGCTCATGCCGACTAAACCTGGTTGACTTCAAGACAGTCACCAAGGCCCTAGGTGAGGGGAAGGTAGTTACCACAGTCTACCTTGACCTCGCCAAGGCTTTTGACACCATTCAACACTCAGGAATTATAGAAAAACTCACCAGCCTGAACATAAACCCCTACGTCACGGGATGGGTTACCAACTGGCTTACAGATGGAACACGCCCGGTAAGAATAGCGGGCTCCAGGTCTGACTCTAACCAGTCACAAGTGGTGTCCCACAAGGCTCTCTCCTGGGACTTCTACTGCTTGACATATACTTCTCAGAAGTACAGGCAAACACAGGAGGACTATGGCTAACCAAGTTCGCCAATGACCGCAAACTGGGAGCCATAATTGACTCTCCAGCTGACACAGACATTTCCAAAAGGGCCTTACTGAGACGGAAACCTGGTGTCAAAGTCATGGTCTCAAGCTAAATGCCAAAAAATGCATAGTCATCCCGTTTGGGGAAAAACAAAACACCCATGAATTACCACATAGGTGGCAGCCCCCTTAATACAGAAGAGGTAATAAGAGATCTGGGGGCCCAGGTAGTAATGTCTCCTTTGAAAATCCTATTGCCAAAGTAGTTAGGAAATACTTCTATGTAGCCCATCTAATTACTGAAGGGTTCACATCTAGAAATAGAGGTTATAGTGCCCCTCTACTCGTCGCTCATCAGACCCGTCATAGAGTACAATGCCCCATTTGGGATGTACCTCCAACAGCTGGAAAAACCACAGAAGTATCTCACCAAGAGGATTACTGGCCTCAAACGTGTGTTCTATGCAGCCCGACTGGAAAAACTCCAGCTGTACTCAGTGGCATATCGCTTACTGAGAGGTGATCTCTGCCTGACTTACAAAGCCATGTCCAACTCAGAATTGATGGACATGCTCCACCTAAAGAAATCCAAGTCACTGCGAGCCACTTGCTCTAGTGAGCTAAACCTCGCCACAACAATAAATAGAACATGCTGGATGGATAGATTCCTGTCAGAGACTCTCCATGCTTTAGAACAACATTCCTAACTACATTAGGCAGAGCCCTTCACTAACACTCTTCAACAGAAACCTTGACGAGTGGATGGGTAACAGTAAATACACCCCTAGGATCACTTCATTGGCTCTGCTTGAGAGAGGCTGAGTTAATCAATGGGGCGGCGAAAGCTGACACATTCTGGCTTTTATTAATGCCCTCGGGCAGATAGCCTAGTACCTACCTGTGAACCATAACCTCCCAGAGAACAACTTCATTTTCTTTCCCCCAGATCTCCTCGGATTTGTGGCAGCAGGGCTCCATTGAAATAGTTCCCTGCACCTCCAGAGGAAAAGGATTTTTTTCAAGAATGTTCCTAGTGCACAGAAAGGATAACCCCTGAAGACAAATCCTAGACTTCTCATCTCAACACCTTCTTAAAGGTCCATCCTTCAGAATGCCAGCTGTACAAACTTTTTCCTCCGTTTCTGCCACAGGGAAATATGGCATCTGTAGACATTAAAGATACCTTTCTCCACATTCCTGTTCATGCCAAATACAGGAAATATTTACATTTACTGTGGGTTCATAACATTTTCAATTCTCTGCATTGCCCTTTGACCTCTCTACAGTCCCAAGGGTTTTCACAGAATGTTTGGCTCCAGCGATTGCTCACTGCAGGCTCCTGGGTATCCATATTTTCTTATACCTGGACGACCTGCTGTTACAAGACCCAAATCCTCAGGCTCTTAAACAGAGCGTACAGACTATTATTACCCTTGTAGGAAATCTGAGGTTCACAAACTTCAGTAAATAACCCCTTATTGCACCCCAAGACCACACTTTTATGGGATGCCAAATTCAAACAGACATAATGAATGCGTCTCTGCCACCCCAAAAGCTTATTTCAATTACTCTTCCCATTAAACCACATCCTGGACAGAGAATTCCTCAGGGTTCTTGGTTTTGTGGCCTCAACCATATCCATGGTACCCCTGGAAGGGCTACACATGAGGAAACTCCAGTGGTTACTCGGATCTGTCTGGACCCAGTACTCCCATCCACTAGAATACCTCATTCTCCTCATCCCATGCCTGAAGAGTGGACTTCTCTGGTGGATCCAGCAGGTTAAACTAAACCTAGGACTGCCTCTAGACCCAGTCCAAGAACTTTACATAGACGTATCAGCTGTTGGCTGGGGCATGGCCCTGGGCAAATTTATAGTCCAAGGAAGGTGGTACCTCTCAGAAAAGGGAACACAACCATGCAAGGGAGGTGAGAGCATTGCTTTTATCCTTACAAACCTTCCATTCCCTCCTTTGCCCAGATGCACTAAAACCGTTCACCAATAGCATGACTGTACTTTGGTATGTGAACAAGCAAGGGGAGATCAGGTCCAACCTCCTGTGCAGACTAGCTGTCCTAGTGTGGGAATTCCTGGATCAACACAACATGACAATCCTGGCCGTGTATATTCCTTCCAACAGGAACCTTGTGGCAGACTGAGTAGGTCATGGACCAAATCCCACAAATGGGTGCATCACAGGGATGTGTTCCTGGATGTAGCCCACCAACGGGGTACTCAACATGCAGACTTACTTGCCTCCCCATGAACAGACAACGTCCAAAATTCTGTGCCAGAGTCCAAAGTCCTCTAGCTTGGAAAGTGGACACCCTCTTCTCATGGAAGGGGATGTTCCTATATGCAGTCCCTCCTTTTCCTCTAATACCAAAAATCCTGCTCAGAATAAGGCAGGAATAACCAAAAATCTTGCTGGTGACTCCCTTTTGGCCAAGACAGCATTGGTTCCCCCTTGTCCTGTATTTAGCCTAGGGCCATCACTACAAGTTACCCCACAGAGTGGACCTTCTCACAGACAACAGAGGATCCCTTGGGCATCACACCTGTCAATACTACAGCTGATGTGGGTGATAGGATTCTAATTTCATTCAGACACCCTTTTCTCTGAGGATGTGCCTAGGGTTTTGCAGGAGACCAGAAAACCCAACACTAGAAGGTCTTTTGTTTCGAATGGAAAATATTTTCATTATGGTGTCTAAGAACCAAGACCCACTAGCAGTGGGAATACCACTGGATGTCCTATTCCCATATTTCAGTATTCATCACCTTTAGGTTATCCTCTGCTTAGCATCCCGAACATCTGGCCAGTGTACAAAAGCTTTAGTCACTGTGGATGTCCTAGTCCCATGTTGCAGTATTCTGCATATGGGTTTACCCTTCAGTCTTGCATGTTTACAGTCAATATCCAAAACCTTTCAGTCCCTCTGTGGTGCGTTAGACATGGACGAGAGTTTGTGGGCCATAAAGGTGACATCGGCATGCAACAGCCCTCAGAACTTTTCAGCCGCCCGTTGTACGCCAGGTGTTTCTGTTACTGCCGATGTCTCATTAGTTTATTCAGATAAGTACCCCGTTGAGGGACCTTATCAGTCCCTCTAACTTCTTAATATTTCTTGTTAATGTTAACTTCTTAATATTTCTTGTTAATGTCATCCAGAAAGAGTAAGCACAAGTGTCAGTGTGGATGCCAGATCCTTCATAAGGGCGCCCATGACAAGTGCCTTTTCTGTTTGGGAAAATCTCACGACCATAAGCCCTGCCGCTATCTGCCAACGTTCGTTCAGAAAACTTTGCATAGTCACTTGCATGCATTAAACCTATACCTCGAGAACCAACGCCTAAAACTAATTGCGCTCAGGATGGACTGCTCTTCTGACGTCCCCACAGAACCACCAAAAAAGGAGGCCAGAACCGTACGGCCTTTGAGTACTGCTGAGCCTCTTCCAGCCAACTCCCAACCTGTGGCTGACATAGGCCTGGTTACTGGGTCGGGTTCCAGATCCTCCACTTAGGAGGTCTTGGGTACCTCTAAGGATGCTTCACTGTCCACAGTCAAGAGCACGTCCACAGAGGCTATTCCGGTTCCACTAGCTGATGCCGGGGGGAAATCAGCATTTTCTGGAGAGTTGTCCGAGCCTTCCGATCCCTTAGTCGCCAGTTTCCAGGCAGACATCCACTGCCCTTTCAAAAGAAGGGAAAGAGAAAACATATTTCCCCCTCTACAGAAACCATGCCTGGTTTACAGGCTTTCATCCAGCCTCTCTTCAGTGCCTTCATGGCACTGAGGCCTGCACCAGCTATTACTGCCCCCACCTCTCCTCCTCTCCTGAGCCCTAGGCTTCTGCCTACAGATCCGGCACCCAGGGAAGACGAGGTCCTTTAAGATTCCTCTGATGAATCTTTCCTACAACTCCCAACTCTTCACCCTTGGGTAACGGATCCCCCGAGAAAGAGTCTCGCTGGACCTTTACACTCCAGTTGAAGATATTGCCTTCAGTGAGACAATTAGCAGGATGAAGGAACACTTCAAATGGGATTTCACAGAAATGACTGAGGCACAAAAGAGGTACTACGACCACATTCAAATGGAAACCCCTAGCCCATCTGCTGTTTCTCCCATCCTGTGTGCTTTCTGGATGCCTTTTCTTCTGCATCTCTGAACCCTGACTCACAGCCTCCTGCACCCCCCCCAATAGGCCTGACAGGCTTTACAAAGTACCTGACACTGCAAAGCATCTCATGTTGCCCACTGGCTGACCCAGCCACTATATCTGTTGCCACTGACAAAGCCACTAAACTCTTGCCTACTACCACCATTCTCCCAGCTGGCAAGACAATGAAAAGATTAGGCACAAAGATTTAGACGTCTGCTACCGTGGCTTTCAGAGCCACTAACTGTCAGACCCACATGGCCAAGTACACCTAGTCTCTTACAAACTACTAGTACTTTTAATATGAGACACTGACAAAAAGATGAGAATTAATATACATTTTCTGAAGGAAAAGTAAGGCTATAAATCTAATTGTCATTAAGTGCAAAAAGTCACCAGTTTTAGGAGGGATTAAGAAGGACAGTTGAGAGGAATGTAAAACAGCACACACTCAGAAATGCAGACTGCTTGGCCTTTATAGAAGTGTAACCATGAAGAGAAGATGTCAGCACTGCCCTTTGCAGACTCTGTAGAGGCAGTACACCAAAATACTTTGAGGTTAATTTCCTTACCTCTCCACCACTGCTGCTGAAGTGGCTCCTGGCACAGAATAATTCAGTGCACATCACATGAGCAATGAATGCAAAAGCACTTTCTTGGGTGACCTCTGGTATTACCCAAAACATCATGGCGTGTCACCTTTGACATGTCATGCAACCTTTGACATGTCGTCATAGGTTTGCCATCACTGGATTAGATGTTTGTTCTAGGGCAATGGCAGATCAGTGTGACAAGGCAGTTTTTTAGTGTAAGCTTGAAATTTTTAGGAAGCCAACTCGAGCAGTAGACCCATAATGAGCGGTGTCCCCCAGGGGTCAGTCTTGGGGCCTGTGTTTCAGATTTACTTTTCTGAGGTGCAGGCCAAAACCACTGGGCTATGACTGACCAAGTTTGCAGATGACTGCAAGCTGGGTGCTGTCATCAGTTCCCTTAGTGATATAGACATCCTCCCAGAGGGTCACACACACACACACACACACACACACACACACACACACACACACACACACACACACACACACACACACACACACACATGACTGGTGCCAGAAACATGGCATCAACTGAATGCAAAAAAATGCATCATCATCCCCTTTGTAGAGAGTGACATCCCCACAAATTCACAATAATAAGGTCCTAAGCATGCAATCAGTCGTGAGGGACATGGGCACCCATGTTGACAGCAAAATTGCCTTTTGACAACCATATTGCCTCCATTGTATGGAAAGCTTTCTACATGGCCCACCTTATTAGGAAGGGTATCTCATCCATGTATTCTTCCTTTAAAGACCCATTGAGTACAACGCCCCTTTTGGCATGTACCTCACAAAGCACATCCAGCAGCTGGAGAGACCACAGAGGTAAGTCACGAGGAGAATCCAGGGCTTCAAACATCTACCTTACATAGGCTAAAAGCCCCGTCTCTCTACTCAGTCTCATACAGACTCCTCAGAGGTGACCTCTGTGTGGCATACAAAGCAATCTCGGACCCGCCTTGATCGGACTGCACATCTGCAGTCAAGTAACCTACACACGCAACCTCAACCTGGTCTGTGACATCAATAGGACTTGTTTGCGGGACAGATTTGTGTCCCAGAGACTCCCTCTCCATGTCAGAGTACCTCATCTGTTTTTAAGCCCAAACTGGATAACTGGATGTTGAACAGGAAATACATCCCTGGGATTAAACTTGTGTCCTTGCTGGACAGGGGCATCTGGTGCTAACATTTTGGATCATGGGCTAAATTCTTGACTAGGCTTATAACTTGGGCCCAATAGCCTAGTAACATCCTATGATCTTGTTATTTTCTGTAGTGGTGATACTCCACACAAATACCAAATGACCACAGTGAGGATAGATCCCTCACCTACCGGCCCAATAGCCTAGTAACATCCTATGATCTTGTTGTTTTCTGTAGTGGGGATACTCCACACAAATACCAAATGACCACAGCGAGGATAGATCCCCCACCTACCGGCCCAATAGCCTAGTAACATCCTATGATCATGTTATTTTCTGTAGTGGTGTTATTACACACAAATACCAAATGACCACAGCGAGGAAAGATCCCCTGCCTACCGGCCCAATAGCCTAGTAACATCCTATGATCTTGTTATTTTCTGTAGTGGTGATACTCCACACAAATACCAAATGACCACAGCGAGGATAGATCCCCTACCTACCGGCCCAATAGCCTAGTAACATCCTATGATCTTGTTATTTTCTGTAGTGGTGATATTACACACAAATACCAAATGACCACAGCGAGGAAAGATCCCCTGCCTACCGGCCCAATAGCCTAGTAACATCCTATGATCATGTTATTTTCTGTAGTGGTGATACTCCACACAAATACCAAATGACCACAGCGAGGATAGATCCCCTACCTACCGGCCCAATAGCCTAGTAACATCCTATGATCCTGTTATTTTCTGTAGTGGGGATACTCCACACAAATACCAAATGACCACAGCAAGGATAGATCCCCTACCTACCGGCCCAATAGCCTAGTAACATCCTATGATCTTATTTTCTGTAGAGGTGATATTCCAAACAAATACCAAATGACCACAGCGAGGATAGATCCCCTGCCTACCGGCCCAATAGCCTAGTAACATCCTATGATCTTGTTATTTTCTGTAGAGGTGATACTCCACACAAATACCAAATGACCACAGTGAGGATAGATCCCCTACCTACCGGCCGAATAGCCTAGTAACATCCTATGATCCTGTTATTTTCTGTAGTGGTGATATTACACGCAAATACCGAATGACCACAGTGAGGATAGATCTCCCACCTACCGGCCCAATAGCCTAGTAACATCCTATGATCCTGTTTTTTTCTGTAGTGGTGATACTCCACACAAATACCAAATGACCACAGCGAGGATAGATCCCCCACCTACCGGCCCAATAGCCTAGTAACATCCTATGATCTTGTTATTTTCTGTAGTGGTGATATTACACACAAATACCAAATGACCACAGTGAGGATAGATCCCCTTCCTACTGGCCCAATAGCCTAGTAACATCCTATGATCCTGTTATTTTCTGTAGTGGTGATACTCCACACAAATACCAAATGACCACAGCGAGGATAGATCCCCCACCTATCGGCCCAATAGCCTAGTAATATCCTATGATCTTGTTATTTTCTGTGGTGGTGATATTACCCACAAATACCAAATGACCACAGCGAGGATAGATCCCCCACCTACCGGCCCAATAGCCTAGTAACATCCTATGATCCTGTTATTTTCTGTAGTGGTGATATTACACACAAATACCAAATGACCACAGCGAGGATAGATCCCCTACCTACCGGCCCAATAGCCTAGTAACATCCTATGATCCTGTTATTTTCTGTAGTGGTGATACTCCACACAAATACCAAATGACCACAGCGAGGATAGATCCCCCACCTACCGGCCCAATAGCCTAGTAATATCCTATGATCTTGTTATTTTCTGTGGTGGTGATATTACCCACAAATACCAAATGACCACAGCGAGGATAGATCCCCCACCTACCGGCCCAATAGCCTAGTAACATCCTATGATCCTGTTATTTTCTGTAGTGGTGATACTCCACACAAATACCAAATGACCACAGTGAGGATAGATCCCCCACCAATCGGCCCAATAGCCTAGTAACATCCTATGATCCTGTTATTTTCTGTAGTGGTGATACTCCACACAAATACCAAATGACAACAGCGAGGATAGATCCCCCACCTACCGGCCCAATAGCCTAGTAACATCCTATGATCCTGTTATTTTCTGTAGTGGTGATACTCCACACAAATGCCAAATGACCACAGTGAGGATAGATCCCCCACCTACCGGCCCAATAGCCTAGTAACATCCTATGATCCTGTTATTTTCTGTAGTGGTGATACTCCACACAAATACCAAATGACCACAGCGAGGATAGATCCCCTGCCTACCAGCCCAATAGCCTAGTAACATCCTATGATCCTGTTATTTTCTGTAGTGGTGATACTCCACACAAATATCAAATGACCACAGCGAGGATAGATCCCCTACCTACTGGCCCAATAGCCTAGTAACATCCTATTATTTTCTGTAGTGGTGATATTACACACAAATACCAAATGACCACAGCGAGGATAGATCCCCCACCTACCGGCCCAATAGCCTAGTAACATCCTATGATCTTGTTATTTTCTGTAGTGGTAATATTCCACACAAATACCAAATGACCACAGCGAGGATAGATCCCCCACCTACCGGCCCAATAGCCTAGTAACATCCTATGATCCTGTTATTTTCTGTAGTGGTGATACTCCACACAAATACTAAATGACCACAGCAAGGATAGATCCCCTGCCTACCGGCCCAATAGCCTAGTAACATCCTATGATCTTGTTGTTTTCTGTGGTGGTGATACTCCACACAAATACCAAATGACCACAGCGAGGATAGATCCCCTGCCTACCGGCCCAATAGCCTTGTAACATCCTATGATCCTGTTATTTTCTGTAGTGGTGATACTCCACACAAATACCAAATGACCACAGTGAGGATACATCCCCCACCTACTGGCCCAATAGCCTAGTAACATCCTATGATCTTCTTATTTTCTGTAGTGGTGATATTACACACAAATACCAAATGACCACAGCGAGGACAGATCCCCCACCTACCTATTTACAAAGTACAGTAATTAACACAAGCACCACAGAACAAGTCTAAAAAGCTATACTTCTATCAAAATTGTCACCCTAGATGGAACTCCTGGCTTAGGAGGCCGATGCCTTTTCGCTTAGGTCACTGGTGCCTGACTGATTGCAGATGCTTTGCTGGCAGGATAGGGAGCTCATCTGGAATACCCCCTGCAGGGGTCTACTTTGTTTCGTTGAGTTTCATTTCACTGATCTGCAGTTAGTATGTATGGCAATTGTGTAGAGTACTGTAAGGCAAGCAAAAGGTATATGCCCTTTTCCCCACTGTACTGCGATCCTGGAGTTAGTATATATAGTTAGGGGGTGTAGTATATATAGTTATGGGGGTGTGGGGGGCACAGCCGTCTACATAGTTTGAGGTACATATTGTCTTCTGGAGAGAGTTGGTCATTGGTGTTGTAACTATGCATGTCTATTGTTTAAAATGTATTGTTTTGAAATGCACTATAAAACAAGGTGGGGGGGCTGTACCCCCCACACCCCCCCCCTAACTAATGTATAATAACTCCAGGATCGCACTACAGTGGGGAAAGGGCATATACCTTTTACTTACAGTACTCTATACAATGCCATTCATAGTAAGTCCGATTCAGTGAAATGAGTTTTCAGTAATTTGTGTTTTCAGCGATGGGGTTGGGGTGAAATGAAAATCCGAATGAAGTAGATCCCCCCACAGTACTGCATGTTAATCATTGGAAGAGTTGAGTGCTGTCCATGGCCCTGAAAGCCAAGCTGCTGCTGCTTCTGTGGCCATTTTTCATTTTATCAGACTACCAGTCCATTGTTTGGTACCTAGTCAAGCAATAGGGCACTTGATGCAACCCATCTAAAAGGAGATTATGTATGTCTAGCAGCGGGGCATAGTTGAGGAATCTGTTCCAAATTCTTGAATAAGACAAACCTGTTAGCCTTAATGAGCTGCTCTTATAGTCCTATCCCAGTGCTGTCAGTTCGGGGGATTTGTGTGGTCCAGGTCTTTTGGAAGTGAAGACACCTTGGAAATTGACCTTTAGGTTACTCTGGGGAATGTACAACTCCATCTCTTTTGCTTAGCGCAGCAGGGCAAGTTTAGCAGTGATTGATGCGTTCTCTATCTCATGGGGTTGAAGATGTTCATCATTTATGACACTGGTCGTAGCCCAAGTTATATGGGATGTCCTTCCAAGGATCTGACCAGCCAACCAGCTGCCGTTTCTTTAAGGTGCTTTCCACGCAGTATAAAACCAGTGCACTGGGGAAGAAACTTCACAATGTGCTCACCAGCTGCCATTTCTTTAAGGTGCCTTCCACGCAGTATAAAACCAGTGCACTGGGGAAGAAACTTCACCACGTGCTCACAGCTGCCATTTCTTTAAGGTGCCTTCCACACAGTATAAAACCAGTGCACTGGGGAAGAAACTTCACAACGTGCTTGCCAGCTGTCATTTCTTTAAGGTGCCTTCCACGCAGTATAAAACCAGTTCTTCATAACGTGCTCTGCTCCCTGTAGGCTGTTAGTAATAGACTGTTGGCTAGCGTTTCAACAAAGCTGGACAGGTAAAGATTGCATTGGGGATTCACTTACACTTCAGCAATTTTTAAAGGCTAGAACTGGTGTTTTTAGTAGCTGTCACTAAAACTTTACCTAGAGTCATTCTTTGTTCATGGTTTCTTGTGGGGAAATGCTTTCACATAGTTTTTGTGACAGATTTTACTTTTATGAGACAAAACTTGTGGGTAGGGGCATGGACATGTGACTTTGGGGTTGTCTTTAAAAGTCCTTTTACCACAAAACGTATTTTTTCCCAGTTATGTTGTTTTCTTGACTTTCCTAAACTCTGTCACCTGCTTGTCAACCACATTTTGATGCTCTTCATAGTCCCTATGGTGGTAGTTTTTCAGAAAATGTTATGGACTGGGGTTGATTTGTTTGGTGGTTGTCACTAAAAAAAAACTCAGCTCTACTTTTCTGTCAGAAGGTAAGACTAACCTTTCCAAACCCTGCTAACCTGAAACTCTGTTCCCTGCCCATGATGCAAGAAAACTTATCAGGTGGGCTTTGGTCTCGTCTCTGGCTTTCCCTTTGCCTCCTCATGCTGATGGGTGAATCTCCTGTGCAAATCAGTTGTTCCTTGGACTGCTCATTACTTTACTTTCTGTTGGGCCATCTGGTGCTGCTCCTTAACCACTTGGGATGAGGAAAGCACTTCCTTTCCAGCTGTTCAGCTAATTCTCGTCAGGTAAGGAAGAGCCCCCCCCCCCTTTGCTGGCATTAGATTAGGGAAGTCACTGGGTGACGCTCCTTCACTAAGTTGCAAAGAGAAGCTTCATTCCTGAGGAAGGGACAATCCTTTAAACTGCTGATGTTCATCGTGCATACAGCTGCAGTAATCACAGATGGGTTTTCTGCCGTCAGGCGGTCCCTCGGTCAGCCGAATTCCAAAGTCTTGGTCCGGCGTCGGTTGTCGTCGCTCTCTCTTCTGACGTCAGTGAGGCCAGAGTATATAAGACACAGCCGACGCCATGTTCTTCAGTCTTTTTTGCCGCGCGGTGCCCGAAGCAGAAGCAGTTCGCAAGTGCCGGTCGGCCAGCTCCTAAATTACGAAAATTTTGGAAACCGAAGTCTTCATTAAAGCTAAGTACCCGTTAGAAACTTTTCTTGCCTCAGACCGATGTCAGAAAAAGTTAATTGTATTTCTTGTGGGAAGCAAATACCGCATAAGGATTTCCATTCCCTCTGCATACCTTGTTTGGGCCCAGACCACGACATATCGGGCTGTCGCTTTTGCGCTACCTTCAATAAACGCACTATTAAGCGTCGGGCGGAGTTTGCCCAACACTACTTTGGTAAAGCTTTTGATTATAAAATGTCGTCGGATACTCCGACTACCGTTTTGTCCAAAAAACGCAAGGAAAAGGGCCGACACGCGAGGCCTGTGGTCCCCGCCGACACCACGCCAAAACAGGCTACACGTGGTCCGGTTCTCAGCGAGACGCCTTTGCAGTCCCTGACTACCGACGACACTCCTTTGGCGGTGTCCTCTGTACCCGAGACCGCTGGAACCTCGGCCCTTTTCCCAGACTACAACCGAAGCCTTTGCTAATGTTGAGCCTACTAATGTGGACAGGTCCACATCCACCCATGGTGTATTTAGGCCCTCATCTTCTTTTTCAATTAAGGCCTTTACTAAATCCAAAGCAGCCAGGCATCCCACGAGGCCTGTTGCACAGGGCCCATCTCCAGGTCCCATGCCTAAAAAACAGATGCTTAAAATGGCTGAGGATTTAATTACTCTTATCAGAGGTTCTCAACCCCCTCCAGACAAGAGACCCAGAGTGGAGGAAGATTCCCCCTCTTCTGATCAGGGATCCATTTTATCAGAACATTCTGATGCAGAGGAACACCCTTACTCTCCTTTTGAGGATTTGGATGCAGAACAGTCCATCCCTTCTGTATCCCCTCCTGAGGATTTTTCTTTTGGGGAAACCTTGCACACCTTGAGGGAACACTTCCATTGGGAAGGCCAAGACTTTTCAGATTCCAAGAAAAGACTTAGGGAATTTCTTTTGTTACCTCAACACAGACCTCTGGCTATACCCCCTGTTTTGGACATACTGGATGATGTCTATTCGGAGGCTTGCCTTAACCCGGATTCTCTGCCTCCTGCACCAGTAAAACCTGATAGGTATTAGAGTACCCAGCTCTCACCAATTTCTCTTGAAAAGCCATAATGCTGACCCTGAAACCATTTCACAAGGCCCCAAGGGATTGAAGGTCTCCACTGCCAAGAATCCACTTCCTGCAGAAAGGGAATCAAGATCTTTAGAAAGGTGGGGTAAAAAGGTATATACCTCGGCCACCCTAGCCATGAGGGCCTTAAACTGTCAGTTTCATATGATTAAATATCAACAGTTCCTGTTATCACAATTAAGGAACAAAATGTCTCAACCTGAACAACCAGATTTAAAAGAGTTACAGGATATGATGCATAGTGCGGAGCAAGTGGGTAAACACACCTTACAATGTGGTTATGATGCCCTAGAGGCCTCAAGTAGAGCGGCAGCTACAGGATCAGTCATTCGCAGACATGCCTGGCTTAGGGAACAAAATTTACCTGATCATGTGAAAGCTAAACTTTTGGATGCTCCTTTACAAAAGGATGTGCTGTTTGGTACTAATGCTGAGGAGATATTACGGAAAATGGAAGAAAAAGCCAAATCCATGCAAACTGTCAAAACCTTTTTCCAGGTCCAACCACCACGTTTTAGCAGAAATTGGCCTTCAAAAAACTGGTCCTTTCCAGCCACTGACAAGCCCCAAAGAGGTAGATACAGACGCACAAGGGGCAGAGGGCAATCACAAGGATCATATAGAGGACGACAATGGCAAACTCCAGCACCAAGAGGTGGCGAGGACAGTGCACAACAATACAGGAAGCAAACCCAATGACTCCCTCATTTCCATGCCAAGCACGTCTCGGCTGTCAGCACCTTTCGGAGGAAAGCTAGCATTATTTGCAAACAATTGGCATACTGTCACAACAGACAAATGGATCCTGGACATTATAAACAGAGGCTACAAATTTCATTTCCACACTCTTCCAAAAATGAGAGGCATGCCAAACCTGCCACAGAATCAAAGGGCAGAGGCACAACTACAAATTTCAAAGCTCTTAAGCATGAGAGCTATTCAAGAGGTACCTTCTCACGAACAAGGTCAAGGTTTTTATTCAAGGCTTTTTCTGGTACCAAGGAAAGGAACCGACTGGAGACCCATTTTGGACTTATCCATCCTAAACACATTTCTACTCGTACCAAAATTCAAGATGCTCACATTACAGCAACTTCTTCCCATGCTGGGCAAGGAGTTTTGGCTGGTAACATTGGACCTCAAGGAGGCATACCTGCATGTCCCAATCAGACAAAGCTGCAGAAGATACCTCAGATTTCTTGCAGGTTCAATCCACTATCAATTCTCTGCATTGCCCTTTGGCTTATCTACTGCACCCAGAGTTTTCACAAAGTGCCTGGCATCAGTGATTGCCTACTGCAGACTTCAAGGGATACAAATTTACCCTTATTTAGACGACTGCCTGATCCAAGCGGACAGCAAGCACATACTTCTGGAACATCTGACATGTGTGACACTGCTATTGCATACTCTGGGTTACACAATCAACAAAGAGAAATCAAGGCTAACACCATCTCAGAAAATAACCCTCCTGGGTGCCAACTTGGACACAAACACCCAGATGGCCTATCTTACACCAGAAAAACAAGGACAACTATCTCAGTACTTCAAAATACTAGCAAAAAGTACCAGGCTTAATGCAAGGAAAATCCTGCAGGCTCTGGGATTCATGGCATCTTGCATTCTTTTAATCCCATGTGCAAAGCTGCATATGAGGAAACTTCAATGGTACCTAAAAAATCTATGGTCTCAACACAGTCACAGTTTGGAAACAATACTACCAATAATCCCATGTTTACAAAAGGAGTTTCTATGGTGGGCCCAAGCATGTCAAGCAAACACAGGCCTCCCATTCTGCAAGCCTCAAGCAGAGCAAGTTATCACAACAGACGCCTCAGATTACGCTTGGGGGGCGCACATGACGGACAGGTGCATCCAGGGCAAATGGTCCCAAAAAGAAAAGCACCTCCACATCAATCAAAAAGAAATGCTAGCAGTAATAAATGCAATTACAGCTTTCAAGGACTTCCTGCATCCAGGACAATTACTCATAAGAACAGACAACACCACAGTAATGTGGTACATAAACAAACAAGGAGGAACACATTCATACCCCTTGTGCAGACTAGCCATGACTCTTTGGAACTTGGCTCTGGAATGGCAAATCGAACTTCAAGCACAGTACTTGTCAGGACTGGAAAACACACTGGCAGACACTCTAAGCAGAAATATGACAGATCTACACGAATGGAAGTTACATCCTCAGGTGTTTACAGAGATAATCCAAGCGTGGGGGAGGCCAGACATAGATCTTTTTGCCTCCCACAGGAATCATCAATTGGAAAAGTTTTGTTCGAGGACCTTTCATCCAAAGGCCTGGAGAGTGGACGCCCTTTCATTCAGTTGGACAGCATGGACAGTTTACGCATTCCCACCTCTGCCTCTTCTGCCCAAGGTTCTTTTGAAAGCAAGAGCAGACAGACCGAAGATGATACTGATTGCTCCAGACTGGCCAAGGCAACACTGGTACCCATTGCTGAGGAGCCTAACACATACTCCTCCCTGGTCCCTGCCTCTCATGCCACTTCTGCTGACTCAGCACAGTTACAAAACTCTCCACAGTCAGCTGAAAACACTCAATCTCGCTGCATGGAAAATTCCTTAACACCACAACAGACCCTACTCTCCAAGGAGGTACAGGATGTCATTTTGGAGGCCAGAAGACCATCTACTAGAAAAGCTTACTCCGCAAAATGGAAGCGGTTTTGTTCTTGGAATGCGAAAAAAGGCCAGGACCCTAGAAAACTGAACTTGCCTCAGGTGTTACAGTATCTAGCTGAGCTGCTGAACAGTGGATTTTCATTTTCTTCCATAAAAATCCATGCCTCAGCTATTTCTGCAGAATACAACACGGATCCTCCTTTATTTTCTCACCCACTCTTACGGCAGTTCCTCAGAGGGGCTAAGAATATTAGACCACCAAGGAACCAACCAATACCAGCCTGGGACCTTAATTACATACTAGAAAAATTAACATTGCCTCCTTTTGAACCAGCTGCCTCAACAGATTTGCAATATTTGTCCTGGAAAACTGCCTTCCTTCTGGATATCACTTCAGCTCGTAGAGTTTCGGAATTACAGGCCCTCATGGCGGTGCAGCCCTTTCTCATTTTCCATCAGGACAGGGTTTCCCTCCGTACCAACCCATCATTTATGCCTAAAGTGGTATCTAGGGTAGCTTTAAATCAAGCCATTCACCTTCCTACTTTTTACCCCAATCCTCAAAACAAAGGGGAAAGGTTGCTACATTCCCTAGACATCCATAGGCAGCTACGTTACTATTTGGACAGAACAAAGTCCTTCAGGAAATCAGAACAACTCTTTGTTTCCTATGCTGTAGTAGGGGCTCAAGGGAAGCCAGTTTCCAAGCAGACTATTTCAAAGTGGATAGGCCACTGCATACGGTTTTGTTATTCCTATCATGGGAAATCTGTTCCTACTGGTATCAGATCACACTCCACCAGGGCCACAGCTACCTCTACAGCCTTCCTCAGAGGAGTTCCTACCAAAGATATTCTGGAGGCAGCCACTTGGAGTTCTGTACATACCTTCACAAAACACTACCACTTGCCTTTATATTCCAGAACAAGAGCAGGCTTTGCCACTGCTGTTTTGCAGGGCATTCTGGCTCAACCCAGTTCCTCCTAGTACCTACCACCCTGTGCGTAGCTTTGGGATTCTACCCATCTGTGATTACTGCAGCTGTATGCACGATGAACATAGTACAGTTTTGTACCTACCATAAATGTAGATGTTCGAGTGCTAATACAGCTGCAGTACAGGTTTCCCTCCCTCCTTCCCCACTTGGTAAAGGCATGGGGCCTAACAACCTCTTCATACAGCCTGACTGGGTTATCCTTCTAAGGTTTATTTGCTTGCAACCACTGTTTTTGGATTATATTGCATTTCATGTATATGCATATAAGCATAATTTATGTATTGCCTTCTTTCGGGGGGCACCTGACATCTGGGGCAAGAAAGACTGAAGAACATGGCGTCGGCTGTGTCTTATATTCTCTGGCCTCACTGACGTCAGAAGAGAGAGCGACGACAACCGACGCCGGACCAAGACTTTGGAATTCGGCCGACCGAGGGACCGCCTGACGGCAGAAAACCCATCTGTGATTACTGCAGCTGTATTAGCACTCGAACATCTACATTTATGGTAGGTACAAAACTGTACTTTTTTCTTGGGGGGAGGGGGGGGGTTCTCCCACCAGAAAAAGATAAACAGCCATTTAGGAGGAGCATTGTGTGAGCTTTGCTAAAGGTTTATTTAAAGCCTTTCAGTCTTTACAGACTGGGTCTTCCCCTCTTTAACAAGGAAAAAGTCCCCCCCAGTCTGAGGGACAGGATTTAGACTTTTACCATGTTTCTGAAATTTAACTTTCCTGAGTCAGATTCCCCACTTCTGTGGAAAAGATTCTTCAAACTCCCCTCCTTAAGGATGATCTCTTTCTGATACTGCAACCACAATAAAGGATTTGTTTTAGTGGACAAAAAAATCCCAGGAAGGGTAGTATAATTAGTTACAGGTGAATTTTCCTCAATGTGCAGCTGCCCCTCCTGTGTTACCAGCCTTGGAGGATGCCTTCTTTGCAGCCAACAATTTGCCTAGCAGCCATCTGCTCCAAGGTGGTCTTCGAAATTATATAGGGTGTCTCAGTCCCATAAATTCCTTTGTTCTATCCCCTGGTCAAACACTGCAGTAATTTCTTTCAAAATCAGCGTCTGTGTAAGAACTTGAATACATGTCTTTATCTTTTAAGTTACCCAGAGCTGTGCTCAACAAGTGCTAAATATCACTTTCTCCTTTGTGCCAAATGTACTTTTCAAAGTAAGTCTGCTCAGAGCTTTGGTAATGGTGGGTTTATTATGTAGCATCAGCATACAGCGGCAGTAGCTGCAGTATTTTAGCAAGATCTGAACAAGTCTTATGCACGTTATTTGCTTTTAAACTGTAATGGCAGGTTTAAGACAATTTGCACTGTTTTCTAAGGTTTCTGGACTTTTACTGTCTTCTCAATATCTGTACCCTGTTTTTTTGAGTATCTAAATTGAACTTCTATATTCAGTCTTCTGAGTATTTTAACTGCACTTGTGTAAATTTGAACTGCTGCGTGTTTAAACTGATGTCTGTACTGTTTGAACTGCTGGGTATTTAAACTAACTTCTGTACTGCATCACCTGATTATCCATCCTGAACTGACTTTTGTCCTGGTTCTGTGCATTTGAACCATGAGTCAGTGACTGTACACAAGTACCCTGAGGTCATGCAGTTAGAATCTTGGCACTGATGAGAGCCACCTCGATGCAGTTCTTATCTGGCTCTGATGAGAGCCACCTCGATGCAGATGTTCTTCGTGTTTCACTGTTGCAGTCAACACATTTGGGTTATCTGCTTGTAGTAGCCCTCAGTCGGCCTGATTAACAAAGTCTTGGGTCCTGCGTCGGTTACTGTCTCTTCTTCCGTGACGTCAGGGGTATAAAACATGCAGCCGACGCCATTACATCAGTCTTTCTTGCCGTGCGGTGCCCGAAGCAGAAGCAGTTCGCAAGTGCCAGTCGGCCAACTCCTGAAATTTTTGTTTTCGAGTTTCAGAACCGAAGTCTTCAACTAAAAGCTAAGTACCCCGTTGGGGAAACTTTTTCTTGCTCTTAACCGATGTCAGTAAAAGTAAATAATTGCATTACTTGTGGAAAGCAAATACCTCATAAAGATTTTCATTCCTACTGTATTCCTTGCCTAGGCTCTGATCATAACATACCGCTGTCAGTTTTGCTTTATTTAAACCACGAACTATCCGTCTGTATATTTACGCTTTTAAATATTTTGGTGCTCTGTTCATTTATCCCAATATGTCTTCAGTCATCCGACTACCGACATTCCGAAAAAACGCAAAGATAAAGACAGAGCCAGGCCGTCTAGGTCCAAAGCTGCTGACGACGCTTCTCCTAAGCCAGTTGCTAGTTCACTGTTACTCAGTGAGGTGCTTTCGCAGCCCCTGATACCCGCTACTTCTGATTTGCAGGCTTCTGCTGATACCCATTCGGAGTCCGGTATGCTGTTAGATGCTTCAACTGTGGAACATGTGAATGTCTCTACCTTTGTGTCTGGAGCCGCTGTCCAGGCACCGGCTTCTGAGGGTGTATTCAGGCCTACTGACTTGCGTATTAAACCGATGCCATCTTCTTCTTCAAGGCCTAAATCTTGAACCCTGCCTAGAAAACTGACACCCAGACTGCATGGTCAGGCCTCTATGCCTAAAAAATAAATAAGAATGGCTGAAGACCTTATTGCTTTAATTAGGGGAAGCCAGCCTTCCCCCTCTGAGACCTAGGACTGAATTTGTTTATGATACTTCTGACCAGGATTCTGAATTTTCTCTGATCTGGATTTACCCTTATCTACCTATGAGGATTCTGATGCTGAGGACTCTATTCCCTCTGCCCCCCTCAGAGAATTTCTCTTTTGGTGAAACATTGCATACTCTCAGGGAGCATTTTCGATGGGAAAGTCAGGGTTTCTCTGATTCTAAAAAGAGGCTTGGGGATTTCTTACTCCTGCCCCAGCACAGGCCTTTAGCCATACCTCCTGTACTAGACATTGTATGCAGAATCTAGCTTGGCCCCTGACTCTTTACCTCCTGCTCCCAGAAAACCTGATAGATATTACAGGGTCTCTGACTCTCACAAGTTCTTTTTTAAAAATCCTACTGCGGATCCTGAGACTATTTCACATGGGCATTAAAGCTACTACTGCCAAAAATCCTACCCCCTCTGATAGAGACTCCAGGGCACTGGATAGATGGGGTAAGAAGGTATACACTTCTGCAACTTTGGCCATTAGGGCCTTAAACTGCCAGTTTCATATGTTAAAGTATCAGCAGCATATTATTGGATTGCTTAAACAGAAAATTATGTTGATTCCTGATTGTGCTGAAAATGAGGATTTACAGGATTTGCTGCATTCAGCTGAACAAGTTGGAAAACATACTTTGCGGTGTGGTTTTGATTCTATAGAGGCATCCTGCAGGGCTGCTGTAACTGGGTCTGTACTTGGAAGGCATGCTTGACTTAAGGAGCAATCCCTACCAGATCATGTTAAAGCAAAATTACTGGATGCTCCCTTAAACCAGGACTGCCTGTTTGGCAACAAGGCAGAAAAAGTTCTTAAAAAGATGGATGAAAAAGCTAAATCTATGCAAACTGTTAAAGATTTTTTTACAAGTACAACCTCCAAGATTTAGTAGGCATTGGCCTTCCAAGAATTGGTCCTTTCCTGCCTCTTCCAGACCTCCTCAATCCAAACCCAGATCCAGCAGAGCTCCTAGGCTGCAGTCCCAGGGTACACACAGGACTAAGCAGCAGTGGGTGGGGGCTCCACTTCCAAATCTGGGAGTAATAAAACTCCCCCCATGGTAAACTGTCTCAATGACTTATTTTTAAAACTTCCAAGCACTTATCAACCGACTGCTCCTTTGGGGGGAAGATTGCTCTTCATGCAAAGAATTGGGAACTCATTACCCATGACAAATGGGTTTTAAATATAGTGTCCCAGGGATACAGATTTCACTTCCACATGTTGCCAACACCAAGTGGGTGGCTAGACCTACCCCCAAATCAGTGGGCAGAGGCCCAAAAGCAAGTACTTTCTCTTTTAAGCATGGGGGCTATTCAGTTGGTACCAGAAGAGGAAAAGGGACAAGGTTTCTACTCAAGACTTTTCCTGGTACCCAGAAAAGACAATTCATGGCATCCTATCCTGGACCTGTCTACTCTAAACACCTTTTTGGTAATTCCAAGATTCAAGATAACTCTACACCAGTTGCTTCCTATGCTAGGCAAAGATGCCTGGTTGACCACACTAGATTTAAAAGAAGCATACCTGCACATCCCTATCAGGGAATCTTGCAGAAGATAACTAAGCTTCAAAGCAGGCTTACACGCACTATCAGATGTTCATTGTGTTACACTGTTGCAGTCATTACAGTTGGGTTATCCTGCTGGCAGGCTACCTGCAGTCGGCCTGAGTTCCAAAGTCTAGGTCTGGCATCAGTTGCTGTTGCCTCCTCCCTGACGTCAGTGCGCCAGGGGTATAAAAGATGCAGCCGATGCCATTTTCTTCAGTTTTTCTTGCCGAGCGGTGCCCGAAGCAAAAGCAGTTTGCAAGTGCCGGTCGGCCGACTACTGAGATGTTCAAATTGGAATTTCAGATCCATAGTCTTAATTAAAGCTAAGTACCCCGTTGGGGAAACTTTTTTCTTGCTCCAGACCGATGTCAGAAAAAGTTAATAATTGTATTTCTTGTGGGAAGCAAATACATCATAAGGATTTCCATTCTTACTGTATTCCTTGCCTAGGCCCTCACCACGACGTTGCTAGTTGTTGGTTTTGTGCTAGATTTAACCAACGCACTATTAAGTGTCTGTACGATTTTGCATTTCATTGTTTTGGCAGAGGATTTAACTATATAATGCCGTCTGAGCAACCGACTACCAGAGTTTATAAAAAGCACAAAGAAAAGGGTAGACACCCGAGGTCCAAAACCGACGACTAGGCTTCCGCTAGGACTGTCGCCGGTTCTCAGTGAGGCTGCTACCTCAGAGCCACAGGCCGCTTCTGACTCCCACGTGGAGCCGACTAGGCTGCTGCAAACTCACGGTATTAGACACTCTGAAACTATTCCCTCAGATGGGTCCGGAGCCGCTGAGCAGGCATCGGCTTCTGTGGGTGTTTTCAGGCCTACACAGTTGTGTGTAAAACCAACTTCAGCTTCAAAGGCAAAGTCTAAAGCAGCTCTAAAGACAAAGAAACAAGTACAGCATTCTCCTGGACAGGCCTCCATGCCTAAAAAACAGATGCTTAAAATGGCGTAAGACCTAATTACTTTGATCAGGGGTTCCCATCCCCCTCCTGATAAGAGGCCTAGGCAAGAGATAGAATATGCATCTTCAGATCAGGTTTCCATTTCCTCTGATTCCTCTTCTGGCCAGGAATATGCTCTTCCTCCTTATGAGGATTCTGATCCTGAAGAATCTATTACTTCAGCCTCTCCGGAGGATTATTCTTTTGGAGAAACCCTGCATACTATGAGGGAGCATTTCCACTGGTAGAGCCAAGATTACTCAGAATCCAAGAAAAGGCTCAGAGACTTCCTTTTATTACCTCAGCACAGGCCCCTTGCTGTTCCTCCTGATGTTCATCGTGCATACAGCTGCAGTCGTAACAGATGGGTTATCCTGCCGTCAGGCGGGTCCTCGGTCGGCCGAATTCCAAAGTCTAGGTCCGGCGTCGGATGTCGTCGCTTCTTCCCTGACGTCAGTGCGGCAGGGGTATAAAAGAACCAGCCAACGCCATTTTCTTCAGTCTTTCTTGCCGCGCAGTGCCCGAAGCAGAAGCAGTTCGAGCTCCTGAGATTACGAATATTTTTCAACCGAAGTCGTCTTGAAAGCTAAGTACCCCGTTGGGGAAACTTTTCTTGCCTCAGACCGATGTCAGACAAAGTTAATTGCATTTCATGTGGGAAGCAAATACCGCATAAGGATTTCCATTCCTTCTGCATTCCTTGCTTAGGCCCAGACCATGACGTCTCGGCCTGTCGTTTTTGTACTAGCTTCAGCAAACGCACTATTAAGCGTCGGGTGGAGTTCACCCAACACTATTTTGGCAAAAAATTTAATTACATTATGTCGTCGGATACCCTGACTCCAGTTTTGAGTAAAAGACGCAAAGATAAGGACCGACATATGAGGTCCGCGACTTCTACCAACAACGCGCTAAAGTCGACTACAGGTGCTCCGGTTCTCAGCGAGGCACCTACGCAGCCCCTGACTACCAATGACACTTCCTTAGCGGTGTCTTCTGTGCCCGAGGTTACAGGCTCCTCGGCCCACACCCCCATTACAGATACTGACGCCATTTTTGGCGGGGAAACTCAGAGTTTAGACAGGCCTGCCACCTCTCAAGGTGTCTTCAGGCCTTCTTCTTTTTCCATTAAGGCTTACACTAAATCTAAAGCAGCCATGCAAACTAAAAGACAAGCTCCACAGGGCCCCTCTCAAGGCCCCATGCCTAAAAAACAGATGCTCAAAATGGCTGAGAATTTGATTACTCTTATCAGGGGTTCTCAAACCCCCCTCGGACAAAAGGCCCATAGTGGAGGAGGAATACCCTTCCTCTGACCAGGCCTCCATTACTTCAGAACATTCTGAAGACCAGGAACATTCATACTCCCCTTTCGAAGATTCTGATGCAGAGGAGTCCATTCCCTCTGTCCCCCCGAGGACTATTCTTTTGGGGAAACCTTGCATACCTTGAGGGAACACTTCCACTGGGAAGGCCAAGATTACTCAGATTCCAAGAAAAGGCTCAGGGATTTCCTCTTTCTCCCTCAGCACAGGCCTCTGGCTATCCCTCCTGTCTTAGACATACTAGATGATGTGTATTCAGAGGCCAGCCTTAACCCAGATTCTTTACCACCAGCTCCAGTTAAGCCTGACTGGTATTACCGGGTTCCTGATTCACACCACTTCCTATACAAAAGCCATGCTGCTGACCCGGAAACTATTTCACAAGGTCCCGAGGGAATTTAAGGCCTCTACTGCCAAAAATCCATTACCTTCAGAGAGAGAGATTCCAGAGCTTTAGAAAGGTGGGGGAAAAAGGTATACACCTCGGCCACTTTAACCATGAGGGCATTAAACTGTCAGTTTCATATGTTAAAGTATCAACAGTTTTTGTTATCACAGTTGAAAAACAAAATGTCACAACCTGAACAACCAGACTTGAAGGAGTTGCAGGATTTGTTGCATAGTGCAGAACAAGTGGGTAAACCTTGCAATGTGGTTTTGATGCTTTAGAGGCCTCATGTAGAGCTGCTGTTACAGGGTCTGTCATACGTAGACATGCTTGGCTCAAAGAGCAAACCTTACCAGATCATGTCAAAGCTAAATTACTAGATGCACCTCTTCAAAAAGATGTATTGTTTGGTGTTAAAGCTGAGGAGGTATTAAAGAAAATGGAGGAAAAGGCAATATCAATGCAAACAGTGAAAGATTTCCTACAGGTACAACCTCCACGTTTCAGTAGAAACTGGCCTTCAAAAAATTGGTCCTTTCCAGCCACGGACAGACCTCAAAGAGGTAGATACAGGCGCCCGAGGGGTAGAGGGCAATCTCAAGGATCATTTAGAGGCAGACAATGGCAAGCACCTACACCAAGAGGTGGAGAGGATAGATCACAGCCATTCAGAAAGCAGACACAATGACTTTCCCCTCTGCATGCCAAGCAAAGCTCTAATGGCAGCACCTTTAGGCGGAAAACTGGCATTATTTTCGAAAAATTGGCATATTGTCACAAGAGACAAATGGATCCTGGACAGAGGCTACAGATTCCACTTTCACACCCTTCCAAAAATGAGAGGCATGCCAAACCTGCCACAAAATCAAAGGGCAGTGGCACAAAAACAAATTTCAGCTCTCATGGACATGAAATCTATTCAAGAGGTACCTGCACAAGAACAGGGTCAAGGTTTTTATTCCAGACTATTCCTGGTACCAAGGAAGAACAAAGATTGGAGACCAATTTTGGAACTATCCATCCTAAACGCATATTTACTCGTACCAAAATTCAAGATGCTCACATTACAGCAGCTTCTTCCCATGCTGGGCAAGGAGTCTTGGCTGGTAACATTGGACCTCAAGGAGGCATACCTGCATGTCCCTATCAGACAAGATTGCAGAAGATACCTCAGATTTCTTGCAGGTTCAACCCATTATCAATTCTCTGCATTGCCCTTTGGCTTATCTACTGCGCCCAGAGTATTCACGAAATGCCTGGCATCAGTAATTGCCTTCTGCAGACTTCAAGGGATACAAATATACCCATATTTGGACGACTGCCTGATCCAAGCGGACAGCAAACACTTACTTCTGAAACATCTGGCGTTTGTAATAAAGTTGTTGAACTCTCTGGGATACACAGTCAACAAAAAGAAATCAAAACTAATATCCTCTCAAGTAATTTTCCTGGGTGCCAGCTTGAATACAAACACCCAGATGGCCTACCCTCACGCCAGAGAAACAAGGGCAACTCTCTCAATACTTCAGAAAAATGGCAACCTTCACCAGGCTGACTGCAAGGAAAAGTCTGCAGGCTCTGGGATTCATGGCATCTTGCATCCTGCTAATCCCATGTGCAAAGCTACATATGAGAAAACTTCAATGGTACCTAAAAAAACGTATGGTCTCAACACAGCCACAGTTTGGAAACAATTATACCACTGATTCCATGTCTCCAAAAGGAATTTCTGTGGTGGGCTCAAGCATGCCAAAGAAACTTCTCCCTTTCTGCTTGCCTCAAGCAAATCAAATCATCACAACAGACGCCTCAGACTACGCCTGGGGGGTGCACATGACAGATCAGTGCATTCAGGGCAAATGGTCCCAAAAAGAAAAGCACCTACACATCAATCAAAAGGAAATGCTAGCAGTAAAAAATGCTATTATGGCTTTCAAAGACCTACTGCATCCAGGCCAGCTATTGATGAGGACAGACAACACCACAGTGATGTGGTACATAAACAAACAGGGAGGAACCCATTCATATCCCCTGTGCAGGCTAGCCATGTCTCTTTGGAACTTGGCTCTGGAATTACAAATCCAACTTCAAGCACAATTCCTGCCAGGCAAGGAAAACATGCTGGCAGACAACCTAAGCAGAAATATGACCGATCCACATGAATGGAAGTTGCATCCTCAAGTTTTTGCAAAGATAATTCAAACATGGGGAAGGCCAGATATACATCTTTGCTACCCACAGAAATTACCAATTACCAAAATTCTGCTCAAGGACCTATCCACAGGCCTGGAAAGTGGACGCACTTTCTTTCAGTTGGACAACAATGACAGTTTATGCCTTTCCACCTCTTCATCTGCTGCCCAAAGTTCTATTAAAAGCCAGGGCAGACAGACCAAAGATGATTCTCATTGCTCCAGACTGGCCAAGACAATACTGGTACCCACTCCTGAGGAGCCTGACGCATTCCCCACCATGGATCCTGCCTCTAATGCCTCTTCTGCTGACCCAGCACAACTTCAAAACTCTTCACAGTCAGCTGAAAACACTCAGTCTAGCCGCATAGAGGATTCCTTAAATTCACAACAGACCCTCCTCTCCGAGGAGGTGCAGGATGTCACTTTGGAGGCCACAAGGCCTTCTACTAGAAAAGCCTACTCCGCAAAATGGAAACGGTTTTGTGCCTGGAATCAGAAAAAGGGACAGAATCATGGAATACTGAATTTACCTCAAATATTACAGTACCTAGCTGAGATGCTAAGCAGTGGACTTTCATTCTCCTCCATCAAAATCCATGCCTCAGCCATTTCTGCTCAATACAACACTGATCCTCCTTTATTCTCTCATCCTCTCTTAAGACAGTTCCTCAGAGGGGCTAAGAATATAAAACCCCCAAGGAAGCAACCAGTACCTGCTTGGGACCTCAATTTCATTCTAGAAAAACTGACCCTGCCTCCATTTGAGCCAGCTGCTTCAACAGAACTCAAATTTTTGTCATGGAAAACAGCCTTCCTTCTGGCTATCACCTCAGCACGCAGGGTTTCGGAACTGCAAGCCCTCATGGCTTTTCATCATTTTCCATCAGGACAGAGTTTCCTTACGAACCAACCCTTCCTTTATGTCAAAGGTAGTATCCAGTGTAGCCTTGAATCAGGCTATCCACTTACCTACCTTTTACCCTAATCCGCAAAACAAAGGGGAGAGACTACTACATTCCTTGGACATTCACAGACAGCTTTGTTATTACTTGGACAGGACAGAGCCATTCAGAAAATCAGAGCAACCTTTTGTGTCCCATGCTACAGGTGCTCAAGGGAAGGCCATTTCCAAACCGACAATCCTCAAAATGGATAGCCCACTGCATACGCTTTTGTTATTCTTTTCATGGTAAAACTGTACCTACAAGCATCAGATCTCACTCCACAAGGGCCACAGCTACCTCTGCAGCTTTCCTCAGGGGGGTTCTTACCAAGGATATTTTGGAAGCAGCCACTTGGAGTTCTGTGCATACTTTCTCCAAGCACTATCACCTACCATTATACTCCAAATCTAGAGCGGGCTTTGCCACTGCAGTTTTGCAGGGCATCCTTGCTCCTCCTAGTTCCACTTAGTGCCTACCACCCCCTTTTTAGCTTTGGGAATCTACCCATCTGTTATGACTGCAGCTTGTATGCACGATGAACATAGTACAGTTTTGTACCTACCATAAATGTAGATGTTAGAGTGCTAATACAGCTGCAGTCCAAGTTTCCCTCCCTCCTTCCCCTCTTGGGACAGGCCTAATGGCTAACACCTCCTCATACAACCTGATTGGGGTATTCTTTTATGGTGTATTTGCTTGCATCTACTGTTTTTTGATTATATTGCATTGCATTGTTACATAAATTTATGTTTGCCTTCCTTCTGGGGGCACCTGACATCTGGGGCAAGAAAAACTGAAGAAAATGACATCTGCTGGTTCTTTTATACCCCTGCCGCACTGACGTCAGGGAAGAAGCGATGACATCCGACGCCGGACCTAGACTTTGGAATTCGGCCGACTGAGGACCCGCCTGACGGCAGGAGACCCCATCTGTTATGACTGCAGCTGTATTAGCACTCGAACATCTACATTTATGGTAGGTACAAAACTGTACATGTTAAGTTGTCAATCTCGCCTTCATTCTTGCTGGATGGGTTCGGAGCCGATCCTCGGCTCCGACTCGGCACTTGCTAAGCTCGAGAGCTAATTTTACCAGCTCGAGGCAACCCTATATCCCTTGATGCAAGGCGGAGATTACTCAGATCTTGTTTGCCGCTTCGCTAACGAGGTGCCTTCTTTTACCAGCTCTAGGTAAGTGAACTTTTTAGAGACTTTTCGTCTACCCCCCCTTTAACTTTATATATATATATATATATATATATATATTGTATTTTTGTTAATTATCGACTTACTTTAGCCCTATTCTCGCCAGTGTTCCCTTCTTTTTGAGTAAATATTCCCTTGTCCCTAGTTAGGCCTTAGGCCTTCCCCTCCCTAAATTTTTTCCTGTCAGGGATTGTTTGTGTGTGACTGTGTGTTATCCCTGTTTAATTTAATTTAATTTGTTGGACTGAGTGTTTTTGTGTGTGTGTGTGTTACTGGTGTTTCATTGACACAGTTATGTCGAAGGACACTAAGGTCTCAGGCTTCAAGAAGTGTGACTCGTGCTGTCAGAAGATGTTTCTGACAGACGGTCACACTTGTGTTTATTGCCTGGGACCTTCGCACCTGCAGGACTCTTGTGCTATCTGTCATGCTTTCAGCCCAAGAGTTCTGCAGGAACGAAAAAATAAGCTCATATTAAGGGGCTTATTAAAGCCCGAGAGCTCCCCGACTAAGTCGGCGCCGGGGAAGCCCTCGAAACCTGTTAAGCCTTCGGCTCAGGCTTCCAAGCCGTCGGCTTCAGGTTCTTCCTCACCAGGCTCGAGATCGGCTCCGGCTGGAGCCGATCTTTCCATACCAGTCTCAGTATCGGCTCCATCCAGTGCCGATACTGTCAAGTCCAGACACTTAGTGTCGGCTCCGGCTGGAGCCGACGTATCTTCGGCTCCGATGGCTCCATTGATCTCAAAAAAGAGATCTCGATCCCCTTCAGTGGAATCTATACATTCGGCTCCGAGATCACCCTTGCTCTCGGAGCGGAGCCATCGGAGCCGATTTTCTCGGTCATCCAGGCTATCTGATCACGACCTTGAGAGAGTGGTGAGTAGACTATTAAAGTCTCAGGCATTGGCCCAAATACTCCATAGCCCATCTCAACAGACGGTAGCTATATCACATCCACCGAACATTCCTCCTTCGACTCTTACAGAGCTCGGAGCCGGAGCTCCTCGGAACCGGTACCGTTGTGACTTCGGGGCCGATACCACCCCTTTCGGCTCCGTCGTCCTCGGCTCCGATTTCCTCTTTGAGACCTTCATTGGAGGGATCCGGGCATCTAGTCTCTCTCGTCTGCTCCGAGGGGGCGAGTGGCATCGGACCCTTGTCCGACCCCGTTCTCAGTCTCGGAGCTTCGGCGTTGGTGAGCTCGGCCCCGACATCTGCCTCAGCCTTCCCTCTCGGTGAGGCCTGGGGTTCCTATCTCTTCGGAGCGGGAACTTTCTGGTCTCTCTGATGGGGGAGCCTTCGAGGTGATGAGGAGTGTACTAGCCCCTGGGCTTAGTCAACGGACAGTTCCATCGGCTCCTCCCACTACAGTGCCTGCTGACGTCTCTTCCCACTCTCTTGCTCCCGGACCCAGAGATCCAACGCCTCAGGTTTCCCCATTGGGGATATCTTCCTCTTCCGAGGCTTCTCCTGATCCGTCAGGAGAACCCCCGCGTAAGAGGACATGTAAGAGGAAACATTTAGACTCTACATGAGTCTACTACATCAGATACTGACTTGGATGAGTCGGAGGGATCCCCAAGGTCCTCCTCTGAGGATGTCTCATTTTCAGACATCCTTGAAATCCTTAAACAGAGGGGGAACTGGCCCTCCCTTAATCCCTCCGAGGACGAGTCAGTATACCTGGAGGCATTCGGATCTTGACCCTCCACCTCCTGGGTGTCTCCGCCTTTCGACCCTCTCATGGAGGTAGTGGCTCGGAAGGCGTGGATGCCTCCAGATTCGGTGGAACCTATCCCTAGGAGACCTTCAAAATTTATTACTGCCCCACAAGATAGACAATATTTAACAAAGGGTGTCCCAGTTGATGCCATGGTGATGGCTGCTGCCACCAAGAAGGAATTAGCTGATCCTTCAGTACCTGTCCATCCTCCTAATAAGGATTCTAGGACTATGGACAGATGCACGGTGTGATTTTTTCTTCAGCGACTTTTGCTATGAGATCGCTGAACTACTTATGCCACTTCACCCGCCTTCAAAGAGATGTTCTTAAAGAGTTGGGAGAAGTTTTACAGGATCCGTTAGCTGCTGGGTCTCGGGATAAGATTAGCTCATATCTAGGAATCCTTAACTCCATTGCTAACTCCTCCATGCGGCTCATTTCTTATGCAGCCGATGGAGCGAGTAGGGCTGCAGGCACAGGAGTGGCTTTAAGGCGTCAGTCCTGGATGCGGCTTTGTAATTTTGCAGACCCCTTCAAGGCGTCTTTCACAAACTCCCCCTTTGATGGCTCGACCTTGTTCGGTCCTCAAGTGAAAGACACTTTGACTAGATGCGAACAAGATGGCAAGACTCTTTCTGCCGTAGGAGTCCGTTTCTCCACCCCTTCTAGACCTTACCCCAAAGGACAGAAGGGAGGGAAAATGTGGTTCCGCAAATCTCAAGGAGTCACGCCTGACGCACAAAGTCAGTTTACCCCCAGAGGCAGAGGGGGTAACAATAATAGACGCCGCCCTAGGGGCAGAGGTGGTCCGCAGAATCAGGGTAGCAGAGAGCCTCTTTCTGACAAACCCTTCCAGCATCCCTGAGATGTTGCCCGATTGTCCGCCTTAGGAGGCAGTCGGGGGGGAAATTATCGCTGTACCCAATAGCCTGGCTTTCCCTTTCTCAAGACAAATGGGTACAGTTAGTTATATCTGAGGGTTACAAAATTCCCTTTATTCAAACCCCAATTCAACAAAAGGGAACCCTTCCAGACGTTCCACCCGGTCTAAGGGAACTAGCAGTTCTAGAAATATCAAAACTGCTAGTAAAAAGAGCCATCCAGCCAGTCCCAGCGGACCAAATAGGATCCGGAATCTACTCCAGGTTCTTTTTAGTTCCAAAAAAGACAGATGGGACTGGAGACCAATATTAGATCTGAGCAAACTCAACAAGTTTGTAAAGAAATCAAGATTCCGGATGGTCACGCTTCAGTCCATTCTGCCCTTTCTGGGCAAGGACAAATGGATGTGCTCGATAGATCTTCAGGATGCGTACTATCACATAAAAATTCACAGACGGTCCAGAAGATTTCTCCGCTTACGGCTGGGGACCAGTCACTTCCAATTCAGAGCCCTGCCCTTTGGACTCACTACAGCCCCCAGAGTGTTCACCAAATGCATGGCAGTGGTTACGGCTCACCTGAGACGTCAAGGATTCCAGGTGTTTCCATATCTAGACGACTGGCTCCTCACTGCCACCACCAGGCATCAGCTTCTCCAAGCCAGAAATTACACCATTCACACTTGCAGAGGGCTAGGAATTTCTATAAATTTCGAAAAATCTGCTTTGTCGCCTTGTCAATATATTACTTTTATAGGCACAAGATTGGACACCGTACAACTTTCAGCAAGGTTGACAGACCAAAGGATCTTGGACATTCAAAGACACGTCCAAGTGATTCTATTCAGCAACAAAATTCAGGCCAGATTTGCTCTGAAAGTACTGGGTCTTATGGCGGCCGCCATAACACTTCTTCCCCTCGCCCGCTTTTACATGCGGCTTCTACAATGGATGCTATTTACCCAATGGTCTTTTCAACAACTTCCCATGCGTCATAAGATCATAGTAACTCCAACTTGCAAAAGACATCTGACTTGGTGGATATCGTCCCCTCAAATCCATCAAAGCAGACCATTTGTTCCTCTTGCCACGGTTACATCGGACGCCTCCCTGATCGGGTGGGGGGGGCATTATCAGGGCAGAATGGTCCATGGCACTTGGCAACCTTTCGAGTACCATCTGCACATAAATGTTCTGGAGATGAGAGCAGTGCTTTTAACGTTGCAAGCCCTCAACGACTCTCTTCCCCTGGGAACTATTGCAGTCCAAACGGACAATATGTCCGTAGTGTGGTATATAAACAAACAGGGCGGAACCAAGTCCTATCCACTGTGTCGAGAGGCTCTCAGACTTTGGCAATGGGCAATCTCTTCTCACCGGTTTCTGATAGCAACGCACATCCCCGGGAAATCCAACATCATAGCGGACAGATTGAGCAGAGCTCTTCTCATGCCTCACGAATGGTCTCTCAAACAGTCAGTGATGGAAGAGATTTTTCAGAAGTGGGGCCTTCCTTGCTGCGACCTTTTCGCTACACCTCAAAACAGCAAATGCCCAGACTTCTTCTCTCTCTCTTTCCCCTTCCAGGCCATCCCCCCAGAGATGCTCTAACCCAAGATTGGCCCCGGGGACTTCTTTATGCCTTTCCTCCCTTTCCGCTGATACCTCAGCTAATTCAGAAAGCAACCACCTTGAGAGCCAAGTTGATTCTCATTGCCCCTTATTGGCCTCAACAGATATGGTTTCCGTTCCTACATCATTACCTCTTGGTACAGCCATGGCATCTGGACCCGGTTCCAGATCTTCTGACCCACCAGTCGGGGCAGCTGCACCAATCCCTACATTCTCTCAACCTCACTGCTTGGTTGCTCCACTTCCGTCCTTAGCCAGGCTTCCTATGATTTCTAATCCCGTCCGGGATATCATAGTAGCTTCCCTAAAATCTTCTACCAGAAAGATCTACACTAGTAAATGGAAACGTTTCTCTTTCTGGGCAAAAGCTAGGAACATAGACCCCTATACTGCTCCAATTCATTCGGTATTGGACTTCCTAGCTGACATTTTTAATTCAGGATCCTCTTCTTCCACAGTGAAAGTTCAACTGGCAGCCATTTCAAATTTTCATATAGGTTTTTTGGACCACAGCATTATGTCACATAAACTTTGCAAGGCATTCCTTCGAGGTATCTTTTTATTGAAACCTCCAATTAGAGACCCCCCACCACAGTGGGATCTAAATTTAATTTTAACATCCTTGATTCTTCCCCCGTTCGAACCTGCAGCTGCCTCTTCTTTGAAATTGCTTTCTTGGAAGACACTTTTTCTAGTTGCCATTACATCTGCCAAAAGAGTATCTGAGCTTCATGCTCTCTGTGTTCGCCCTCCCTATCTAATTTTCCACAAAGACAGGGTATCCCTAAGAACTAATCCGTCTTTCTTACCAAAGGTGGCATCACAGACTAACCTAAATCAGTCCATTGATCTTCCAGTATTTTTCCCGAATTATTCTGATAGAGCTGAACAAAAGTTACATTATCTCGATGTTCACCGCCAACTCAGATATTATCTGGATAAGACAAAAATTTTTAGGAAATCTGATCAACTATTTCTATCCTATGCAGAGAACAGGAAAGGCCTTCCAATTTCTAAGGTAACTTTATCTAGGTGGCTGTCTTCTGTGATCACTTACATTTATCAGCTCAGAGGCAAAGAGTTGGTTTCTAACCCAAAAGCCCATTCTACCAGAGCTCTAGCTACATCTACAGCTTTTCAAGCAAGACTTCCAATAGACACTATTTGTGCAGCAGCCACATGGGCCTCTCCTCATACCTTTGTTTCACATTACAAATTAGATTTGGTCTCCAGAGACAGAGCAAATTTTGGTTCCACCGTTCTCAAGAGTCTGTTCCATTGAGCCACCCAGGATGGAGGTGCTAGGGACGCGGTCCCATCCAGCAAGAATGAAGGCGAGATTGACAACTTAACATTTAGAAGTTATGTACCTACCATAACGTTCCATGTTAGTTGTCTTCTCTCACCTTCTTTGTTGCGTACCGCCCTCCATTCCCCTAGCCTGGTCAGACCGGGAAGATTATACATCTTCTATTAAGAGGTTATTACCTTTTTCTAGCTGTTCAACTCCTAGTGTCACTAGATTACGTTGATCCTTTCTAGAAGGTTTATGATGTTATTTAGTATCCTTATTTTCTTCCTCCTCTTCAGTTGGAAGAAAATACTGCTATTTCTTTAGCTACCAAACGAGATCTGAGTAATCTCCACCTTGCATCATGGGATATAGGGTTGCCTCGAGCTGGTAAAAGTAGCTCTCGAGCTTAGCAAGTGCCGAGTCGGAGCCGAGGATCGGCTCCGAACCCATCCAGCAAGAAAGAAGGCGAGAGAAGACAACTAACCTGGAACGTTATGGTAGGTACATAACTTCTAATTTTTAGACATTGTAGACGATGTATTTTCAGAGTCCGGACTGTCTCCTGACTCCACCAGCTCCTGTTAAGCCAGACAGATACTACAGGGTTCCTGATTCACATAAATTTCTTTATAAAAACCCTGCTGCAGACCCAGAAACAATCTCTCAGGGTCCCAAAAGGGTCAAGGCGTCCACTGCAAAAAACCCTATACCCTCTGATAGGGATTCAAGAGCCCTGGACAGATGGGGCAAAAAGATTTATACTTCTGCTACCTTGGCTGTAAGAGCTTTAAATTGTCAATTTCATACACTTAAATATCAGCAATATCTAATGTCACTGCTTAAACAAAAAATGTTGACAAATTCAGAATGTGCAGAAAACAAAGAAATGCAGGATTTATGGCATGCAGCTGAACAAGTAGGAAAGCATACTTTGTAATGTGGTTTTGATTCTCTAGAGGCCTCTTGCAGGGCCGCTGTTGCAGGTTCTGTCATCAGGAGACATGCTTGGTTAAAAGAACAGAATCTGCCCGATCATGTTAAAGCAAAATTATTAGATGCTCCATTACAACATGATACCTTGTTTGGTGTTAAAGCAGAAGAGGTTTTGAAGAAAATGGAGGACAAAGCTAAATCTATGCAAACAGTCAAGGATTTCTTACAGGTACAGCCTCCCAGATTTAGTAGGAACTGGCCTGCAAAGAATTGGTCCTTTCCAGTGTCAGACAGGCCACAAAGAGGTAGATACAGACACCCCAGAGGCAGATCACAGCCCCAAGGCTCATACAAGCCTAAACAATGGGGTGCTTCAAACCTCCAAAAGCGGAGAAGAAAAATCACAGCCATACAGGAAACAGTCTCAATGACTTTCCTCTGCCAGCACCAAGCACTTACCTTCTGGCAGCTCCTTTGGGGGGGGGAAACTAGCACTTTTTGCTCAAAATTGGCTTATGATCACCCAGGACAAGCTGGTCTTAAATATCGTATCCCAGGGCTACAGGTTCCATTTTCACACCCTGCCAAGGTGAAACGGTATGCCAGACCTGCCCCTCAATCAATGGGCAGAGGCACAACAACAAGTTTCATCTCTCATGGACATGAGGGCCATTCAGCAAGTACCACAGCAAGAGCAGGGACAAGGATTTTACTCAAGGCTATTCTTGGTGCCCAGAAAGGACAAAACCTGGAGACCAATACTGGACCTGTCTATCCTGAACACATTCCTGGACATTCCAAAATTCAGAATGTTAACTCTGCAGCAGCTCCTGCCCATGCTGGGCAAGAAGGCTTGGCTTGTGACTCTAGACCTAAAAGAGGTATACCTGCATTTCCCAATCAGACAATCATGCAGAAGATACCTCAGATTTTTAGCTGGCTCAATGCATTACCAATTCTCTGCACTGCCCTTTGGCTTATCTACTGTGCCCAGGGTCTTCACAAAGTGCCTGGCACCAGTAATTGCTTTTTGCAGACAAAAAGGAATTCAAATATATCCTTACTTGGACGACTGCATTATTCAAGCAGAGAACAAGGACACTCTACTACAGCATCTGGCGTTTGTAAAAACATTACTAGTAGGCCTAGTGTACACAGTAAACGAAAATAAATAAAAACTCGTACTTTCTCAAGAGAATAATATTCCTGGGTGCAAGCTTAAATACAACTACCCAGATGGCTCATCTCATGCCAGACAAACGCAGACAACTGACTACTTATTTCAAAATGTTGGCAACAAAGACCCAGCTGTCAGCAAGAAAAATTCTGCAGGCTTTGAGCTTCGTGGCATCCTGCATTCTAATTCCATACGCAAGACTGCATATGAGGAAACTTCAGTGGTATCTAAAAAGTGTTTGGACTCAACATTGCCACAGCCTGGAAACAATTACTCTCATTCCCTGCCTGCAACAGGAGTTTCGATGGTGGGCAAAAGCCTGTCACCACAACACGGGACAGCCATTCACCTTACCCACAGGCAGGCAAACATTGACAACAGATGCATCATGTTATGCCTGGGGGGCCCATATGGCAGGAAGATGTGTTCAGGGCACATGGTCCGCAAGTCAAATGCATCTACATATCAGTCAAAAAGATGCTAGCATTTCAAAATGCTCTGACAGCCTTCAAGGATCTACTTCATCCAGGACAACTACTGATAAAGACGGACAATACCACAGTCATGTGGTACATAAACAAGCAAGGGGGCACACATTCCTACCCCCTCTGCAGACTAGCCATAAACTTGTGGGACACAGCATCGACTTACCAAGTACATCTGCAAGCACAATTCCTGCCAGGAAGGATAAATACTCTGGCAGATGAATTAAGCAGAAACCTAATGGATCCCCACGAGTGGAAACTGGATCCACAAGTCTTCAGCATGATAACAAAGAACTGGGGATGCCCGGACATAGACTTATTTGCCTCTCCTCACAATTGCCAACTATAAAGATTCTGCACAAGGACTTATCACAAGCAAGCATGGAAAGTGGATGCTCCATCTTTCAGCTGGAAAAACCTAACAGTATATGCCTTTCCTCCTCTGCCTCTCCTCTCCAAGGTACTCCTCAAGGTCAGACAAGAGAAGCCAAAAATGATTCTGATTGCCCTAGACTGGCCCCGCCAGCACTGGTACCCAATCCTAAAGAGCTTGTCCCAATGCCCATCTTTAATGCTACCTCAAATTCCTCACTTATTGATTCAACAAGACAGTCCGATACTGCACAGCCAACTCAGGACCCTAAACCTGGCAGCATGGCGGATAATGTAGCCATTCAAGACACACCTCTTTCTAAAGCAGTTATGGATGTTATTTTGGAGGCCAGGAGGCCTATCACCAGAAAATCTTATGCAGAAAAATGTAAGATATTCTGTGCTTGGAACCAGGCACAAGGCATTGACACGATTGTTCCAAATATTCCTCAGATTTTGCAATACTTAACTGAGATGCTAGATAAAGGCCTTTCCTTCTCATCCATTAAAATTCATGCCTCTGCCATTTCAGCTCATTACAATACAGAACCACCTATTTTTTCCATCCATTACTAAGGCAGTACCTCAGAGGGGCCAAAAACATAAGACCCCCAAGGAGAGCACCAATACCTACATGGGACCTCAACTATGTCTTGGAAAAATTTACACTGCCTCCCTTTGAGCCAGCCTCTGCAGCCGATATAAAATTCTTATCCTGGAAAACAGCTCTGCTCCTATCAATAACCTCCGCTAGATGAGTCTGAGTTACAGGCACTCATGGCTTTGGAACCTTTTATCATTTTCCATCCTGACAGGGTTTCTCCTGAGGACAAACCCTACATTTATGCCCAAGGTAGTGACCAGTGTGGCCCTTAACCAAACAATTCACTTGCCAACTTTTTACCCAAACCCACAGAATAAGGGTGAGAGACTTTTGCATTCTTTGGACATTCACAGACAGCTACGCTTCTACTTGGACAGAACCAAAGCTTTCAGAAAGACTGAACAACTTCTAGTAGCATATGCTGCAGGATCACAAGGAAAGTCTATTTCAAAGTGAATAGGCCACTGCATTCGTTTGTTATTCACAGCATGGCAAATCAGTGCCAAAGGGGCATTAGGCCACATTCCACCAGAGCAGCAGCCACTTCAGCAGCCTTCCTCAGAGGAGTACCAATCAAAGACATCTTAGAGGCTGCAACTTGGAGTTCAGTGCATACTGTTACAAAGCACCATCACTTACCTCTCTATTCTAAATCCATGGCAGGCTTTGCCACTGCAGTTCTGCAGGGCCTGATAGCCTCTCCTAATCCTATTTAGCACCAGCCTCCCAACCATAGCTTTGGGATTCAACCCAATTGTAATGACTGCAACAGTGAAACACGAACATAGTACAGATGTGTATCTACCATAAATGTAGATGTTAGTGTATTCAGTGTTGCAGTCCAGGTTACCCTCCCTTCATCCCCCTTTTCCATGCTGGGACTCATCTTTACTTCTCTATTCTATACAACCTATGTGGTGTATTTGCTAGTAGATGAAGGAAAAGTTGTTTTTTGGTTATGCATGCTTTTTGGCATTAGTGAGCCTACCATTTTAGAGGCACCTGACATCTGGGGCAAGAAAAACTGTAGAAAATGGCGTATGCTGCATCTTTTATACCCCTGGCTCATTGACGTCAGGGAGGAGGTGACCGCAACCGACGCCGGACCTAGACTTTGGAACTCAGGCCGACTGCGGGTAGCCTGCCAGCAGGATAACCCAATTGTAATGACTGCAACAGTGAATACACTTGAACATCTACATTTATGGTAGGTACACAACTGTACTTTCTCTGCACTGCCCTTTGGCTTATCTACTGTGCCCAGGGTATTCACAAAGTGCCTAGCTCCAGTTATTGCATTTTGCAGGCAAAGAAATATTCAAATATACCCATACCTGGACGATTGTCTAATTCAGGCAGAAAGCCAGGACATACTTTTCAATCATCTGGCCTTTGTACAAAGGGTGCTAACCTGTCTGGGGTACACCATAAACATAAATAAATCGCACCTGGTACCCTGTCAACAAATTATATTCCTGGGAGCAAGCTTCAATACAACTTCCCAGACGGCTTTCCTCACGCCAGACAAATAAATTAATTTGACTACCTACTTCAAACAAGTGGCCACAAAAACAAAAAACCCTGCTATCTGTAAGGCAAGTGTACTGCAAGCTTTGGGGTTCATGGCCTCCTGCATTCTTCTAATTCCATATGCAAGACTGCATATGAGGAAACTACAGTGGTATTTAAAAAGCTTATGGTGTCAACATTCTCAGGATCTAGACGCAATGATTCCCATCATACCTTGCCTACGCCTAGAGTTCCTTTGGTGGGCAGAGGCCTGCCACCAAAACAAGGGACTACCATTCACACTACCCCCTGCTGCCCAAACCCTAACAGATGCATCAGACTGTGCATGGGGGGCTCACCTGGCCGGGAAGTGCATTCGGGGCAAATGGAACCAAAGTCAAATGTACCTGCATATCAATTAAAAAGAAATGTTAGCTGTACAGAATGCTCTGACAGCCTTCAAGGACCGCATTCTTCCAGAACTAATGGTAAAGACTGACAACACCACTGTTATGTGGTACATTAGCAGGGGGGGGGTACACATTCTTACCCCCTCTGCAGACTAGCCATGGCATTGTGGAACACAGCCTTGAGCTACCAAGTGCATCTACAAGCTCAGTTCCTGTGAGGGAAATTAAATACACTGGCAGATGGAATAAGCAGAAACCTCATAGACCCACACGAGTGGAAACTGGAACAAAGGATTTTCAACATTTTGACAAGCAAATGGGGGAGCCCAGATATAGACCTGTTTGCCTCCCCCCAGAACTGTCAATTGGACAAATTTTTCACAAGGACTCCCCACAAGCAAGCTTGGAAAGTGGATGCTCTGTCCTTCAGCTGGAAAAACCTATCAGTCTATGCCTTCCCTCCTCTGCTCTCCAAAGTACTACTAAAGATCAAACAGGACAAACCAATGGCTATTTCGATTGCACCAGACTGGCCACGCCAACACTGGTACCCCCTTATGCAGCATGTCACGGTTGGCCCCATGGCACCTGCCTCAGACTCCTGCGCTGTTGTCTCAGCAGGAGAACCAGATTCCTGCACCCTCAGCTTCAAACACTGAACTTGGCAGCCTGGCTAATTACCTAATCTCTCCTTTACCATCCCTCAGTAAACCAGTGATGGATATCATTTTGGAGGCAAGGAGGCCTAGTACTAGAAAATCTTTTGCTGAAAATGGAAAGGATTCTGTGCCTGGAACCAATCTCAAGGGATGAGCACAGCAGTGCCCAATTTACCTCAGAGTTTACAATACTTAACTGAGATGCTTCACAAGGGCCTGTCTTTTTCCTCCTCCAAAAATTCACTCCTCAGCCATTTCAGCTCATTATAACACAAACTCCCCTCTTCTCTCCTCCACTGCTCAAGCGGTTCCTCAGAGGGGCCAAAAATTTAAGACCTCCCAGGAGAGCTCCAACCCCCAGCCTGGGACCTTAACTTTGTCTTGGAGAAACTCACTCTTCCTCCTTTCGAGCCAGCTGCTACTGCAGATTTAAAATTTCTTTCTTGGAAAACAGCTTTCCTTTTAACAATTACTTCAGCAAGAAGATTATCTGAATTACAGGCCCTTATGGCAGTGGAGCCTTTCATCATCATTCATGCAGACAGGGTGTCCCTCGGAACCAATCCATCCTTCATGCCCAAGGTGGTATCCAGAGTGGCTCTTAATCAGTCCATTCATTTGCCAGCCTTCTTTCCTAATCCACAGAACAAAGGAGAACGGATACTGCACTCCTTAGATGTGCACAGACAACTTAGATTCTACTTGGACAGGACTAAACCTCAAAGGAAATCTGAACAACTGCTGGTGGCATTTGCTGCAGGGGCAGAGGGGAAGGCTATTTCAAAGCAAACCATTTCTAAATGGATATCCATTGCATTCATTTCTGCTATAAGCACCATGGAAAACCTATCCCGCAGGGGATCAGACCCCATTCAACCAGGGCTGCATCTACCTCTACAGTCTTTCTCAGAGGTGTCCCTACCAGGGGCATACTAGAAGCTGCTACCTGGAGTTCTGTACATACTTTCCCCAAGCATTATCATTTGCCAATTTTCTCTAAATCCAGAGCCGGCTTTGCCATTGCAGTCTTGCAGGGCCTTATAGCTGGTCCTAATGCTATCTGAAGTCCTCCTCCCAACCTTAGCTTTGGGAATCTACGCAAATGTGATGACTGCAACAGTGAAACACGAACATAGTACAGTTGTGTATATTACCATAAATGTAGATGTTTGAGTGTATTCACTGTTGCAGTCCTGGTTACCCTCCCTCCTGCCCCCTGACTTCTTTTGGCTCTATCTTTACTTTCCTTTACTATGCTTAAAAGCTTTTTGGTGTATTTGCTTTTTTGTTGGAGGTATATACTTGTATATTTATATATTTAATTGCTTCCCATTAGGGGGGCACCTGACATCTGGGGCAAGAAAAACTGGTGTAATGGTGTCTGCTGCATGTTTTATACCCCTGACGACCTGACGTCACGGAAGAAGAGACAGCAACCGATGCAGAGCCCAAGACATTGTTAATCAGGCTGACTGAGGGCTACTGCAAGCAGATAATCCAAATATGATGACTGCAACAGTGAATACACTCGAATATCTACATTTATGGCAAGTGTACACAACTGTACTTTCTCCCAGCTGGGAAAACACCTGAATGCTTTCTGAGACCATTAACTGTTAGCGCATTTCGCTTTATCAGATTGTAATGATTTCTCTTTATCCAATTGTCTGCATGGAGACATGAGGATCTGATATAAAATTGCTACGAAACATGCATTTAGTTCCAAGAAAAAAAAGCCTTATAATATGCAGTATTTTTTGTGTACTTGCTTTCTCTTAAAACTTGTCCTGGGAAAGGGAGCAGGTAAGACTTCCCTGTTTAGTTAGAATGTTGTGCCCGTCTGTGGGAAAGGGAGCAGGTAAGACTTCCCTGTTTAGTTAGAATGTTGTGCCCGTCTGTGGGAAAGGGAGCAGGTAAGACTTCCCTGTTTAGTTAGAATGTTGTGCCCGTCTGTGGGAAAGCTCCTGCCATTCATAACTGTTGACCCCATTTTGCATGTTAGAAATAGAATGCTAAATGTGTGTACTTCTCAAATTTTCTTAGGGTTAATTTATTGGGTCTGGCTCAGGCCTTAATTCAGACTATTGATCCTTCTTGTGTGGCTTCTGGTAAAGGGAAGAGGGGTACCTCTTTTCTTGAAGAAATTCAAGATTCTGTATCTGGACAGGAAGATGAAGGGACAGATGCAGAGTTTTACTTCTCAATTTTCTGATTAAGACCCAGAGCTCTCCCTTGGGGGAGGGGGGGGGGGGTTCTCTTTCTGAGACTTTCTACAATGTGAGGTTTCACAGTCTCAGAAAATACGAGCTGTTGCAGAAGGGATTTGCAGAACATTCTCCCATTCCCTCCGCTCTGAAGGTGTCCGTGCTGATGGTCAGCCCACTGCCCTTAAAAGGCAGATAGAATGCAATCAAATTTTTTTAAGTTTTTGCACACACTTCCCAAAGCTGACCCCAGCACCTGTAGCTTTAATTGTACTGCTGCTGAGCATTTATTCAGTTCCAATCCTACACTTTCTGATAAGGATGGAAAAGTAATAAGGGAAAAAAAGTGTGTATTTTTACAACTTTCATTTCCAGAAATTTGAATTGTCAGGCTTGCGTTTTAAGTTTATTTTGACTAATTGTGAAAGTATGAGTAATATTTTCTCTGTATGTCTTTATTTATTTAATTTTTTAAACATTTTTATTAAATTATCATGTATGACCTAGGCAATTATACATTTATATAAACGAAAACAAAACCGTATTGACATTTTTAGTTGCAAACACATTACTTATAATCAAGCCATTACCTAGCTCATTCAAATCCTGCCTTCCTTTAAACCTTGTTCCTCTTCTGCATGTAGTGTTCCCACAATTCCCATTTTTTTCTATGTAATTTGCTCCTTCCCTTTGCTAAAGATCCCAATTCAGTTGTTTTATCTCTGTTAATATATTCACTACTTCTAGCAAAGTTGGTTTAGACTTTGATTTCCATTTTCTAGTAATTACTTTTTTGGCAGCCACCGTAATTACTCAGCAAGGCCTTACTATGTCTAGGCAATTCAAATTCTGTATCATAGCTTAAAAAATAATTTCCTTAGTCTCACAAATTTGCTCACCCCTTATCTCTGACAGAATAGTCGGCAGAGAATCTTTAGTCTGAGAACTCATTACACTCCCAGAAAATATTTTCCCCACTTGCCTCTTTCCCCCTCATCACACCTCCAACATTTGCTATTTACCTGAGGAAAAATTCTTTGGAGTCTACTTGAGGTATAAAAATACCCATGTAAACATTTTTAAGCAAAGATCCTCAATCTTCTAGACTTAGTTGTATATTTGGGAGACATACATACATTCCCCCACTGTTTCTTTGAATTGCTTATCCAGTTCCTCTTCCCAGTCTTTTTAATCTCTGATCCTTATAGTTACCATGCAATATTTTGTATGCTCTACTAATTATTCCTTTTTTTGACAACAGATTGTGTTCTAGATTCTGTGGAAAAGCTGTGTCCGTGCTGGTATTTTGTTTCGGATCCCCTTATTTTTCTCTTTGACTGTACTATTATCAATCCTTGATAGTGAAGGCTCTCTAGCCTGCAGTCCAAATACATTCTTGGCCTCTTCCCATTCTATTACTTTTCCTTCTGATTAATTATTTACTTCTAGTACATTGGTTCTTTTGCCGGTTTTGTTCAGTAAATTCCAGCCCCCTCTTGTCTGTATTCATAATTTGCAGTTATCCCTATTAGCAGAATCTCCTTTCTCCATTCCCGTGTTGTCTTAGTTCTTAGAATACGTTTTGCTACTTTATGAATATAATATTCTGTATGGTTGTTACTCTCCTTAAGGATCTGCCTTTAGATTCCCAGTCTCTCCTTGATGTTCTTTGTGTTTCACTGTTGCAGTCATCACACTTGGGTTATCTGCCTGCAGGTAGTCCTCAGTCGGCCCGAATACAAGAGACTTAGTATTTTTGTGTCAGATGCTGTTGCTCCAGGACTGACATCAGGTCTTCAGGGGTGTAAAACACAGGCAGCCAACACCATTACATCTGTCTTTCTTGCCAAGGAGCTTGAAGCAGCAAGTGCCGGTCGGCCGCTACCTGAATTTTCATTTACGAATTGAATAATCCTGAAGTCTTCCAAAGCTAATTACCCCATTGGGGATCCTTTTTTCTTGCTCTAAACGATGTCAGAAAGTTAACAGTTGTCTTGCCTGTGGAAAGCAAATACCACGCAGAAATTTTCATTCTTACTGCATCACTTGTTTAGGCCCAGACCACGACGTACCTCGCTGTCTGTTTTGTGCCTCGTTCAACGCCTGAACCATTCGTCATCGTGCTCCTATTGTCGCTAAATTCTTTCGTTCCCAACTACCGATATTCTGAAAAAATGTAAGGATAAAGACAGAGACAGACCGCATAGGTCCAAAGCTACTGCCCATGCTTCCTTTAAGCTAGTCACCAGTTCGCCGGTACTCAGTGAGGTGCTTTCGCAGCCCCTGATGCCCGCTTCAGTGGATTTGCAGGCCTCTATCGAGACCTATTCAGAGTCCGGTATGCCGCGAAACCCTTCAACTATGGAACCTGTGGATGTCTCTACCTTGGATGGGTCCGGAGCCACTGTGCAGGCACCAGCTTCTGAGGCAGATGTTCATCATGCATACAGCTGCAGTCATAACAGATGGGTTCTCCTGCCGTCAGGCGGGTCTTCGGTCGGCCGAATTCCAAAGTCTAGGTCCGACGTCGGTTGTCGTCGCTTCTTCCCTGACGTCAGAGCGACAGGGGTATAAAAGAACCAGCCGACGCCATTTTCTTCAGTCTTTCTTGCCGCGCGGTGCCTGAAGCAGAAGCAGTTTGCAAGTGCCGGTTGGCCAGCTCCTGAAATTACGAAAATTTGGAAACCGAAGTCTTCTTGAAAGCTAAGTACCACGTTGGGGAAACTTTTCTTGCCTCAGACCGATGTCAGACAAAGTTAATAATTGTATTTCTTGTGGGAAGCAAATACCGCATAAGGATTTCCATTCCCTCTGTATACCTTGTTTAGGCCCAGACCATGACGTCTCGGTCTGTCGCTTTTGTGCTACATTCAACAAACGCAACATTAAGCGTCAGGCGGAGTTCGCCCAGCATTATTTTGGAAAAACATTTAACTACGTTATGTCATCGGATACTCCGACTACAGTTTTGTCTAAAAAACGCAAAGATAAGGACCGACACACGAGGTCCGCGGCCTCTACCGACACCACGCCAAAGCCGACTACACATGGTCCGGTTCTCAGCGAGGTGCCTACGCAGCCCCTGACTACCGGCGACACTTCATTGGCGGTGTCTCCTGTACCCGAGGTTTCAGGCTCCTCGGCCCACACCCAGACTACAGATACCGAAGCCACTCCTGGAGTTGAACCTCAAAATGTGGATAGGTCTACCTCCACTCAAGGTGTCTTCAGACCTTCCTCTTCCTTTTCCATTAAGGCCTTCACTAAGTCTAAAGCAGCCATGCATTCTAAGAGACAAGCCACACAGGGCCCATCTCCAGGCCCCATGCCTCATGCCTAAAAAACAGATGCTTAAAATGGCTGAGGATTTAATTTCTCTTATCAGGGGTTCTCAACCTCCACTGGACAAAAGGCCCAGAGTGGAGGAAGAATCCCCCTCCTCTGATCAGGGCTCCATTATTTCAGAGCACTCTGATGATCAGGAACATTCTTACTCCCCTTTTGAAGACTCTGATGCAGAGGAGTCCATTCCTTCTGTATCCCCCCCCAGAGGATTATTCATTTGGGGAAACTTTGCATACCTTAAGGGAACACTTCCACTGGGAAGGCCAGGATTATTCAGATTCCAAGAAAAGACTTAGGGAATTTCTCTTGCTACCTCAGCACAGGCCTCTGGCTAATACCCCCTGTCTTGGACATCCTAGATGATGTTTACTCGGAGGCCTGCCTTAACCCGGATTCTCTGCCTCCAGCCCCAGTCAAGCCTGACAGGTACTACAGGGTTCCTGACTCACACCAATTTCTATACAAAAGCCATGCTGCTGACCCAGAAACCATCTCACAGGGCCCCAAGGGAATTAAGGCCTCCACTGCCAAAAATCCATTACCTTCCGAGAGAGATTCCAGATCCTTAGAAAGGTGGAGGAAAAAGGTATATACCTCAGCTACCTTAACCATGAGGGCCTTAAACTGTCAGTTCCATATGCTAAAATACCAACAGTTTTTGTTATCACAATTGAAAAGTAAAATGTCACAACCTGAACAACCAGACTTGAAGGAGTTGCAGGATTTGATGCATAGTGCAGAACAAGTGGGTAAGCATACCTTACAATGTGGTTTTGATGCTCTACAGGCCTCATGTAGAGCTGTGGTTACAGGATCAGTCATACGTAGACATGCCTGGCTCAAGGAACAAACCTTGCCTGATCATGTCAAAGCTAAATTACTAGATGCCCCTCTACAAAAGGATGTATTATTTGGTGCTAATGCTGAGGAGGTATTGAGGAAAATGGAGGAAAAGGCTAAATCAATGCAAACTGTGAAAGATTTTCTACAGGTACAACCCCCACGTTTCAGTAGAAATTGGCCTTCCAAAAATTGGTCCTTTCCAGCCACGGACAGATCCCAGAGAGGTAGATACAGGCGCCCGAGGGGCAGAGGACAATCCCAAGGATCGTTTAGAGGCAGACAATGGCAAGCTCCTATACAAAGAGGTGGTGAGGATAACTCGCAATCATTCAGAAAGCAAGCCCAATGACTTTCCCCTTTGCATGCCAAGCAAGATTCAAATGGCAGCACCCTTAGGAGGAAAACTGGCATTATTTTCAAAAAATTGGCATATTGTCACAAAGGACAAATGGATCCTGGACATTATAAACAGAGGCTACAGATTCCATTTTCACACCTTTCCAAAAATGAGAGGCATGCCAAATCTGCCACACAATCAAAGGGCAGAGGCACAAAAGCAAATTACAGATCTTATAGACATGAAAGCTATTCAAGAGGTACCTACGCACGAACAAGGTCAATGTTTTTATTCCAGACTATTCCTGGTACCAAGGAAGGGAAAAGATTGGAGACCTATATTGGACCTATCCATCCTAAACACATTTTTACTCGTACCAAAATTCAAGATGCTCACATTACAGCAGCTTCTTCCCATGCTGGGCAAGGAGTCTTGGCTGGTAACATTGGACCTCAAGGAGGCATACCTGCATGTCCCAATCGGACAAAATTGCAGAAGATACCTCAGATTTCTTGCAGGTTCAACCCATTATCAATTCTCTGCATTGCCCTTTGGCTTATCTACTGTGCCCAGAGTATTCACGAAATGCCTGGCATCAGTAATTGCCTACTGCAGACTTCAAGGGATACAGATATACCCATACTTGGACGACTGCCTGATCCAAGCGGACAGCAAGCACATTCTTCTGAAACAGCTGGCTTTTGTAATAAGGTTGTTGAATTCTCTGGGATACACAGTCAACAAAAAGAAATAAAGGCTAATACCCTCTCAGAAAATAATTTTCCTGGGTGCCAACTTGGACACACACCCAGATGGCCTACCTCATGCCAGAGAAGCAGGGGCAACTAACTCAATACTTCAAAGCACTAGCAAATTACACCAGGCTGACTGCAAGGAAAATCCTGCAGGCTCTGGGATTCATGGCATCTTGCATCCTACTAATCCCATGTGCAAAGCTGCATATGAGGAAACTTCAATGGTACCTGAAAAACCTGTGGTCTCAACACAGCCACAGTTTGGAAACAATAATACCACTAATTCCATGTCTACAAAAGGAATTTCTGTGGTGGACTCAAGCATGCCAAACAAACACAGGTCTCCCATTCAGCAAGCCTCAAACAAATCAAGTCATCACAATAGACTCCTCGGACTACGCCTGGGGGGGCGCACATGGCAGATCGGTGCATTCAGGGCAAATGGTCCCAAAAAGAAAAGCACCTTCACATCAATCAAAAGGAAATGCTAGCAGTAACAAATGCTATTACAGCTTTCAAAGACCTTCTGCATCCAGGTCAACTATTGATAAGGACAGACTTGCCAGGCAAGGAGAACACGCTGGCAGACAACCTAAGCAGGAATATGACAGATCCACACGAATGGAAGTTGCATCCAAAAGTTTTTACAGAAATAATCCAAGCATGGGGAAGGCCAGACATAGATCTCTTTGCCTCCCACAAAAATCACCAATTGACAAAATTCTGCTCAAGGATTTTCCATCCAAAGGCCTGGAGAGTGGATGCTCTCTCTTTCAGTTGGACATCAATGACAGTTTATGCCTTCCCACCTCTTCCTCTGCTGCCCAAAGTTATATTGAAAACCAGAGCAGACAGACCAAAGATGATTCTCATTGCTCCAGACTGGCCAAGACAACACTGGCACCCACTCCTGAGGAGCCTGACGCATTCCCCACCATGGCCCCTGCCTCTAATGCCTCTTCTCCTGACTCAGCACAGCTTCAAAACTCTTCACAGCCAGCTAAAAACTCTCAATCTAGCCGCATGGAAGATTCCTTAGCATCACAACAGACCCTACTCTCCAAGGAGGTGCAGGATGTCATTTTGGAGGCTAGAAGGCCGTCAACTAAAAAAGCTTACTCCGCAAAATGGAAACTGTTTTGTGTCTGGAATGAGAAAAAGGGTCAGGATCCTGGAAAACTGAATTTACCTCAAATACTACAGTATCTAGCTGAGCTGCTAAGCAGTGGACTTTCATTCTCCTCCATCAAAATCCATGCCTCAGCCATTTCTGCAGAATACAACACTGATCCACCCTTATTCTCTCACCCTCTCTTAAGACAGTTCCTCAGAGGGGCTAAGAATCTAAGACCCCCAAGGAGGCAACCAATACCTGCTTGGGATCTCAACTTCATTCTGAAAAACTGACCTTGCCTCCCTTTGAGCCAGCTGCCTCATCAGATTTGCAATATTTATCCTGGAAAACCGCTTTCCTTCTGGCTATTACCTCAGCTCGTAGAGTTTCAGAACTACAAGCTCTCATGGCTGTGCAGCCTTTTATCATCTTCCATCAGGACAGAGTTTCCTTACGAACCAACCCGTCCTTTATGCCTAAAGTGGTATCCAGGGTAGCTTTGAATCAGGCCATACACTTACCTACCTTTTATCCTAATCCTCAAAACAAAGGGGAGAGATTACTACATTCCTTGGACATCCACAGACAACTACGTTATTATTTGGACAGAACAAAGCCTTTCAGAAAATCAGAACAGCTCTTTTTGTCCTATGCTGTAGGAGCTCAAGGAAAGCCAATTTCCAAACAGACAATCTCAAAATGGATAGCCCACTGCATACGCTTTTGCTATTCTTTTCATGGCAAAACTGTACCTACAGGCATCAGATCTCACTCCACAAGGGCCACAGGTACCTCCGCAGCTTTCCTCAGAGGAGTTCCAACCAAAGATATTTTGGAAGCAGCCACTTGGAGTTCTGTGCATACCTTCTCCAAGCTCTACAACTTACCATTATACTCCAAAACTAGAGCAGGCTTTGCCACTGCAGTCTTGCAGGGCATCCTGGCTGCTCCTAGTTCCACCTAGTGCCTACCACCCCTTTCTTAGCTTTGGGATTCTACCCATCTGTTGTGACTGCAGCTGTATGCACGATGAACATAGTACAGTTTTGTACCTACCATAAATGTAGATGTTAGAGTGCTAATACAGCTGCAGTCCAGGTTTCCCTCCCTCCTTCCCCTCTTGGGACAGGCCTATTGGCAAACCCCTCCTCATACATCCTGATTGGGGTATTCATTTATGGTGTATTTGCTTGCAACTACTGTATTTTGATTATATTGCATTGCTTTATTATATAAATTTATGTATTGCCTTCCTTCTGGGGGCACCTGACATCTGGGGCAAGAAAAACTGAAGAAAATGGCGTCGGCTGGTTCTTTTTATACCCCTGTCGCTCTGACGTCAGGGAAGAAGTGACGACAACCGACGCCGGACCTAGACTTTGGAATTCGGCCGACCGAGGACCCACCTGACGGCAGGAGAACCCATCTGTTATGACTGCGGCTGTATTAGCACTCGAACATCTACATTTATGGTAGGTACAAAACTGTACTTTCTTCGCTCAACTGATGTTAGACCCAAACAAACTTCTTTTTTTATCTAAAACTACTGAGTTTCTTAGGCGTAGAGAAAACAGACGAACAAAGCTCATGCACCTGCTCCCATGCCACGACGACAAATGCTTACAATGGCAGAAGGCCTTATTACGCTGATTAGGGGAAGTCAGCCTTCCCCTTCAAAGAGGAAAATAAACCAGTCCCCTGCAGCTTCAAGAGACCAGGAGTCCAGTGACTCTGAGGTATCTGGTTATGAAGACATGCCCTTATCTGCTTATGAGGATTCAGATGTAGAGGAATCCATTCCCTGTGCCTCCCCTCCAGAGGATTTTTCTTTTGGTGAAACCTTATATACTTTGAGAGCATTTCCACTGGGAATGCCAAGACTATCCTCAGTCCAAAAAGAGACTCAGAATTTCTAGATCTACCACAGCACAGGCCTTTAGCAATACCCCCACTCCTGGAAGTTGTTGATGATGATTTTATGGATTCCAGTCTTACTTCTGCTCCTAGGAGACCAGACAGGTACTACAGAGTACCTGACACTCAAATGTCGTTTCAAGAATCCTACTGCTGACCCAGAGATCATTTCCCAGGGGCCCTAAAAGTATCAAGGCAACTACAGCCAAGAATCCCACCCCTTCCGACAAGTATTCCAGAGCTTTGGACAGATGGGTAAGAAGGTATATACCTCTGCAACTCTTGCTATTAGGGCATTGAATTGTCAGTTTCATATGCTGAAGTGCCAGCAACATATTATGGAACTTATTAAACAAAAAGTGGCAACCTTTACAGACTGTGCAGAAAGTAAATAATTGCAGGAGCTTATGCACTCTGCAAGCCAACTCACAAGCATACTTTGCAGTGTGGTTTTGATGCCCTAGAAGCATCTTGCCGGGCAGCAGTCACTGGTTCTGTACTGAGAAGACATGCTTGGCTCAAGGAGCAGACCTTGCCATACCATGTCAAATCAAATTACTAGATGTTCCTTTAAACAAGGACAGTTTGTTTGGCACCAAAGCAGAAGAGGTTCTTGGAAGAAAATGCTAAGTTTATGCAAACTGTAAAAGAATTCTTACAAGTGCAACCCCTTAGATTCAATAGGTATTGCCCTTACAAACACTGGTCCTTTCCAGCCTCCTCCAGGCGATTTCAAGCCAGACCCAGGGGAAACGGACCACCCAGACTACAGTCGCAGGGTATGCAGAGATCTAAGCCATGGAGTGCCCCCACCCCCAAAGCAGGGAGTGGTAAGCCACCTCCTTACAGAAAAACAATTACTTCTCTACTCCACTCCCCATCCCTGCCCAATTGCTTGTGCCCCTAGGAGGAAATGGGTTTTCAACATTGTATCTCAGGGGTACAAATTTTACTTCCACTCACTGCCAACCCCAAGAGGGTTTCCAAGCCTTCCTCCAAACCAGAGGCTCAAAGCCATGTTCTTTCCCTGCTCTCCATCAGAGCTATTCAGCCAGTTCCAGTAGAACAGATGGGTCAAGGATTCTATTCCAGATTCTTCCTGGTACCCAGAAAAGAGGGCTCTTGGCACCCAATCCTGGATCTGTCAATTCTCAACACCTTCCTGGTGGTACCAAAATTAAAAGTGCTTACCCTGCAACAGCTTCTACCTATGCTAGCCAAGGATGCCTGGCTAGTCACACTAGACTTAAAAGAAGCCTATCTGCACATCCCAATAAGGGAGTCATGCAGGAAGTATCTACATTTCAGGGCCGGATCTATACATTATCAGTTCTCTGCACTTCCCTTTGGCTTCTCCACTGCGCCCAGAGTATTCACAACATGTGTGGCTCCAGCCACTGCTTACTGCAGCAGAGAAACATCCAAATTTACGCATACGTGGAAGAACTGCCCGAGTCAGGTGGACAGTCAGGAGTTGCTGTTGCAGCACCTGACATTTGTGAAGAATCTTCTCACTTCCTTGGGGGTACACCATCAACGAAAATATATTAAAACTGGTACCCAATCAAAAGATAGTATTCCTTGGAGCAAGCTTGGGCAAACATCCCAGATGGCATTCCTCACTTCAGAAAAACAAGTCTATCTGACAGCCTACTTCAAACAAATGGCCACCAGAACCCAGCTATCTGCAAGAAAAATACTGCAGGCCCTAGGGTTCATGGCCTCATGTATACTGTTAATTCCATATGCAAGACTGCATATGAGGAAACTTCAATGGTACTTAAAAAGCCTTTGGTGCCAACATTCTCAGGACCTGGAAACTGTCATTCCTATCATGTCCTGTTTAAGGACAGAGTTCTTTTGGTGGGCAGAAGCATGCAACCAAAACAAGGGACTGCCTTTTACTCAACCCCATGCTGCACAGATCCTAACCACAGACTCATCAGACTATGCCTGGGGGGAGCAAACATGGACAGCAAATGCATTCCGGGCCACTGGAGCCAAAGTCGAATTAATTTGCACATCAACCAAAAAGAGATGCTAGTTGTGCAGAATGCCCTGACAGCTTTCAGATCTGTACTATTTCCAGGACAACTCCTAATAAAAACAGACAATATCACAGATGTTCGTGTTTCACTGTTGCAGTCATTACTCTTGGGTTATCCTGCTGGCAGGCTACCCGCAGTCTGCCTGAATTCCAAAGTCTTGGTCTGGCGTCGGTTGCTGTCGCCTCTTCCCTGACGTCAGTGCACCAGGGGTATAAAAGATGCAGCCGACGCCATTTTCTTCAGTCTTTCTTGCCGCGCAGTGCCCAAAGCAGAAGCAGTTCGCAAGTACTGGTTGGCTGACTCCTGAGATTTTCATGTTAGAATTTCAGATCCGAAGTCTTCATTTAAAGCTAAGTACCCCGTTGGGGGAACCTTTTTTCTTGCTCCAGACCGATGTCAGAAAAAGTTAATAATTGTATTTCTTGTGGGAAGCAAATACCTCATAAGGACTTCCATTTTTATTGTATTCCTTGCCTAGGCCCTGATCACGACGTTGCTAATTGCAGGTTTTGTGCAAGATTTAACCAACGCACTAGTAAGCGTCAGTACGATTTTGCATTTCATTACTTTGGCCGAAGATTTAATTACACAATGTCGTCGGATAGCCATCCAACTACCACAATTCACAAGAAACGCAAGGAAAAGGACAGGCATCCGAGGTCCAAAGCTGACAAGGCTTCTTCTAAGCCAGTCGCCGGTTGTCAGTGAGGCGCTTTCGCAGCCCTTGACGCCCGCTACCTCAGAGCCGCAGGCTGCTTCTGACTCCCATGTGGAGCAGGCTAGGCCGCTGGAAACTCGAGGTATTGGACACTTGGAAAATATTACCTCAGATGGGTCTAGAGCTACTGAGCAGGCATCGGCTTCTGAGGCTGTTTTCAGGCCTACACAGTTGTTTGTAAAACCGACTACAGCTTCAAAGACTAAAGCACCACTAAAGACAAAGAAACAAGTGCAGCAAGCCCATGGACAGGCCTCCATGCCTAAAAAACAGATGCTCAAAATGGCGAAAGACCTAATTACTTTGATCAGGGGTTCCCATCCCCCTCCTGATAAGAGGCTTAGGCAAGAGACAGAATATGAATCTTCAGACCAGGTTTCCATTTTCTCCGACTCCTCTTCTGAACAGGAATTCTCTCTTCCTCCCTATGAAGATTCCGATGCTGAAGAATCTATCCCTTCAGCCTCTCCTCCTGAGGATTATTCTTTTGGGGAAACCCTGCATACCATGAGGGAGCACTTCCACTGGGAGAGCCAAGACTACTCAGAATCTAAGAAAAGGCTCAGAGACTTTCTTTTACTACCTCAGCACAGGCCTCTTGCTATCCCCCCTGTTTTAGACATTGTAGATGATGTATTTTCAGACTCTGGCCTGTCTCCTGACTCTCTACCCCCTGCTCCTGTTAAGCCAGACAAGATACTACAGGGTTTCAGATTCACATAAATTTCTTTATAAAAACCCTGCTGCTGACCCAGAAACTATTTCTCAGGGTCCCAAAGGGGTCATGGCTTCCACTGCAAAAAACCCTATCCCCTCTGATAGGGACTCAAGGGCACTGGACAGATGGGGGGAAAAGGTTTACACTGCTGCTACCTTGGCTGTGAGGGCTTTAAATTGTCAATTTCATATGCTTAAATATCAGCAATACTTAATATTACTGCTTAAACAGAAAATGTTAACTAATTCTGAATGTGCAGAAAACAAGGAAATGCAGGATTTATTGCATGCAACTGAATAATTGGGAAAGCATACTTTGCAATGTGGTTTTGATTCTCTGGAGGCCTCTTGCAGGGCTGCTGTTACAGGTCCTGTCATTAGGAGGCATGCTTGGTTAAAGGAACATAATCTGCCTGATCATGTTAAAGCAAAATTATTAGATGCTCCATTACTGCATGATACTTTGTTTGGTGTTAAATCAGAAGAGGTGTTGAAGAAAATGGAGGACAAACCGAAATCTATGCAGACAGTTAAGGATTTCTTACAGGAGCAGCCAGCCAGATTTAGCAGGAACTGGCCTACAAAGAATTGGTCCTTTCCAGTGTCAGACAGGCCACAAAGAGGCAGATAGACACCCCAGAGGCAGATCCCAGCCCCAAGGCTCATACAGACCTAAACAATGGGGCGCTTTTGCCTCCAAAAGCGGAGAAGACCAATCACAGTCATACAGGAAACAGTCCTTGTGACTTTCCTCTGTCAGCACCAAGCACTTATCTTTTGGCAGCCCCCTTAGGGGGGAAACTAGCACTTTTTTCGCAAAATTGGCACATTATCACCCAGGACAAATGGGTCTTGAATATAGTGTCTCAGGGCTTACAGGTTCCACTTTCACACCCTGCCAAGGGCAAAATGTATGCCAGACCTGCCACACAATGAATGGGCAGAGGCACAAAAGCAAGTTTCATCCCTCATGGACATGAGGGCCATTCAGCGAGTATCACAGCAAAAGCAGGGACAAGGATTTTACTCAAGACTTTTCTTGGTACCCAGAAAGGACAATGCCTGGAGACCAATACTGGACCTGTCTTTTCTAAACACATTTCTGGACATTCCAAAATTCAAAATGTTGACTCTGCAACAGCTTCTGCCCATGCTGGGCAAGAAGGCTTGGCTTGTAACTTTGGACCTAAAAGAGGCATACCTGCATGTCCCAATCAGTCTTGCAGAAGATACCTCAGATTCATAGCTGGCTCAATGCACTACCAATTCTCTGCACTGCCCTTTGGCTTATCTACTGTGCCCAGGGTATTCACAAAATGCCTGGCACCAGTAATTGCATTTTGCAGACAGAGGAATTCAAATATATCCTTACTTGGACGACTGCTGTATTCAAGCAGAGAACAAGGACATTCTACTAAAACATCTGGCGTTTGTAAAAAGATTATTAATTTGCCTAGGGTACACAGTAAATGAAAAGAAATCAAAGCTAGTACCCTCTCATGAGATAATATTCCTGGGTGCAAGCTTAAATACGACTGCCCAGATGGCTTAACTCACGTCAGACAAACAAAGGCAACTGACTTCTTACTTCAAAATGTTGGTAACAAAGACCCAGTTATCTGCAAGAAAAATTCTGCAGGCTTTGGGCTTAATGGCATCCTGCATTCTGCTAATTCCATATGCCAGACTGCGTATGAGGAAACTACAATGGTATCTAAAAAGTGTTTGGACTCAACATTGCCACAGGCTGGAAACATTAATTACCCTCATTCCCTGCCTGCAACAGGAGTTTCGATGGTGGGCACAGGCCTGTCACCACAACAAGAGACAGCCATTCTTTTTACCCACAACCAGGCAGACACTAACAACGGATGCATCAGATTATGCCTGGGGGGCCCACATGGCAGGAAAATGTATTCAGGGCAAATGGCCCGCAAGCCAGATGCATCTTCATATCAATCAAAAAGAGATGCTAGCTGTTCAGAATGCCCTGACAGCTTTCAAGGATCTACTTCATCCAGGACAACTACTGATGAAGACGGACAATACTACAGTCATGTGATACATAAACAAGCAGGGAGGCACACATTCCTACCCCCTCTGCTGATAAGCCATGACTTTGTGGGACACAGCATTGACTTATCAAGTTCACCTGCATGCACAGTTCCTGCCAGGAAAGATAAATACTCTGGCAGACTAAGCAGAAACCTCATGGATCCCCACGAGTGGAAACTGGATCCACAAGTCTTCAGCATGATAACAAGGAAAATGGGGATGCCCAGACGTAGATCTATTTGCCTCCCCTCACAACTGCCAATTGCAGAGATTCTGCACAAGGACGTATCACAAGCAAGCATGGAAAGTGGATGCCTTATCCTTCAGCTGGAAAAACATAACAGTATATGCCTTTCCTCCACTGTCTCTCCTCCCCAAGGTACTCCTAAAGGTCATACAAGAGAAGCCAAAAATGATACCGATTGCCCCAGACTGGGCACGCCAGCACTGGTATCCAATCCTAAAGAGTTTGTCTCGAGGTCCAGCCTGGACATCGCCTCAAATCCCTCACTTACTGAGCCAACAAAACAATCAGATCCTGCACAGCCAACTCAGGACCTTAAATCTGGCAGCATGGCGGATAATGTAGCCATTCAGAGCACTCCTCTCTCCAAAGCTATGATGGATGTTATTTTGGAAGCCAGGAGGCCCAGTACCAGAAAATCTTATGCAGAAAAATGGAAGAGATTCTGTGCTTGGAACCAGGCTCAAGGAAATTGACACGTTTGTACCAAATATTCCTCAGATTTTACAATACTTAACTGAGATGCTGGACAAAGGCCTATCCTTTTCATCAGTTAAGATCCATGCCTTTGCCATTTCAGCCCATTACAATACGGAACCACCTATCTTTTTTTATCCTTTAATAAGGCAGTACCTCAGAGGGGCCAAAAACATAAGACCTCCAAGGAGAGCACCAGTACCTGCATGGGACCTCAATTATGTCTTGGAAAAACTCGCACTGCCTCTTTTTGAGCCAGCCTCAACAGCTGATATAAAATTCTTAACCTGGAAAACAGCTTTGCTCCTAGCAATAACCTCTGCAAGATGAGTCTTGGAGTTACAGGCACTCATGGGTGTGTGGAACCTTTTATCATTTTCCATCCAGACAGGGTTTCTCTGAGGACAAACGCGACATTTATGCTTAAGGTGTGGTGTCCAGTGTGGCCTTTAATCAAAACCATTCACTTGCCTACCTTTTATCCAAACCCACAGAAGGGTGTGAGAGACTTTTGCATTCTTTGGACATAGACAGCTACGCTTCTAGTTGGACAGAACTAAAGCTTTCAGAAAGACTGAGCAACTTTTAGTGGCATATGCTGCAGGATCACAAGGAAAGGCCATCTCAAAACAGGCTATTTCAAAATGGATAGGCCATTGCATTCGTTTCTGCTATTCACAACATGGCAAATCCGTGCCTAAGGGCATTAGGCCACATTCAACCAGAGCAGCAGCCACTTCAGCAGCCTTCCTCAGAGGAGTACCAACCAAAGAGGCTGCAACTTTGAGTTCAGTTCACACTTTTACAAAGTACTTCACTTACCTCTCTACTCTAAATCCAGAGCAGGCTTTGCCACTGCAGTTCTGCATGGCCTCATAGCCTCTCCTAACCCTATTTAGCCCCAGCCACCCATCCTTAGCTTTGGGATTCAACCCAAGAGTAATGACTACAACAGTGAAACATGATGAACATAGTACAGCTGTGTATCAACCATAAATGTAGATGTTCGAGTGTATTCACTGTTGCAGTCCAGGTTACGCACCCACCATCCCCCTTTTCTTTGCTGGGACTTATCTGTACTTCTCTATCCTACACAACCTATGTGGTGTATTTGCTTGTAGATGAAGGAAATGTTTACCTTAGTGCATGCATGTTTATTGGCGTAATTTTTAGCCTACCCTTTTGGGGGCACCTGACATCGGGGGCAAGAAAAACTGAAGAAAATGGTGTCGGCTGCATCTTTTATACCCTTGGCGCACTGACGTCAGGGAAGAGGCGACAGCAACCAACACCGGACCAAGACTTTGGAATTTAGGCCGACTGTGGGTAGCCTGCCAGCAGGATAACCCAAGAGTAATGACTGCAACAGTGAATAACACTCTAACATCTACATTTATGGTAGGTACACAACTGTACTTTATGTTGGTACATAAACAAGCAGGGGGGAACGCGCTCTTACTCACTCTGCAGGTTAACCATGACCCTGTGGAATGTGGCCTTGGACATGCAAGTCCATCTGCAAGCTCAGTTGCTGCCAGGCAAAAAAAACTCACTGGTAGACGACTTGAGCAGAAATCTCCTAGACCCACACGAGTTGCAATTGGAGCCCCAGTACTTTCAACCTTCTGATTCTGAAATGGGGGACCCCAGAGGTGGATCTCTTTGCCTCCCCCTACAACCAGCAGATCAGCAAATTCTGCACCAGGAACCCTCACAGCAGGGCCTGGAAAGTGGATGCCCTTTCTTTTCAGTGGGTCAGTCTCTCAATCTATGCCTTTCCCCTCTGCCCTTTCTCTCGAGTATTACTCAAGATAAGATGGGACAGACCAAGGACAATTCTGATTGTCTTGGACTGGCCACGCTAGCACTGGTAACCACTCCTGCGCAAACTATTACCGGTGCCACCCCTGCACCTACAACAGAACCCAATCCTGTTCTCTCAGCATGGGGGACAGATTTTGCATCCGCAACTGCAAACCCTAAATCTTGCAGCCTGGCTTATTCCTTGAATTCTTCCCATGCAACCCTAAGCAAACAGGTGCTGGACGTCATTCTTGAAGCCAGAAGGCCCAGTACAAGAAAATCCATTGCTGCTTAAGTGGAAAAGGTACTGCTCCTGGATTCAATCTAAAGGTGAGGACACAACTCTGCCCTCCCTGCCTCTAATCCTGGATTACTTAGCAGATCTACTGCACAGAAGCCTGTCCCTTCTCCTTCATTAAGATACATGCCTCAGCCATTTCAGCTCATTACTACACGGAGCCACCTCTCTTTTAGCACCCTCTTATCAAACAGTTCCTGAGAGGGGCAAACAACATAAGGCTGCCTAGGGGAGCACCCACCCCTTGCTTGGGACCTTAACTTTGTACTGGAAAAGTTCATGCTTCCCCCCCCTTTGAATCTGCAGCATCAGCAGAGTTAAAATTCCTCTCTTGGAAACCAGCCTTCCTTCTGGCCATCACTTCATGTAGAAGATTGTCTGAGCTACAAGCACGTATGACTGTGGAACCCTTCATTATTTTCCATGCTGACATGGTTTCCTTCAGGACTAACCCTTCCTTCATGCCTAAAGTGGTGTCCAGGTAACTCCCAGGTTACTCTGTCAAATGCTTTGTCTGTGTTGGGACCTACCAACAACAGTGGTATTTTCTTAATGTTCTGTTCTGTTGATGTCAAATGTTTGCTTTCCCCTCCACAAAACCAGAATGATCCTTGTGTATTAATTTTAGCATCACCTTTGCCATTCTTTTAACCATTATAGACTTGCATCTACATGTGTTCTTGTGAGGAAAATGTTTAAGTTTTAGTTTCCACTGGACAGTTTGCGGTGTGTATAACTCTGATGCCCCTTCCAGGGATATGGCCACTGTTAGTGTTTTGAGGAGGTTTGCATGGCTGCAGTCTCAGAACCTCCCAGATGATGATGTGATTTTAAAATTGCCTTTGGATAGAGATTTAGTTTTCAGTCCCTGCTGCAGATGTGATCAGAAAGTGTGGTGGAAGGGGTAAGTTGGTATGGGAATCTAAGATTTTTCATTCCTCCTTTTCCAAATTTTTAAATGGATTTTGGAACCCTTCATCCAGTTTTTGCAAAAAGCAATCTCAACGAAATGCAGGTAAACAGACTTTTAAGAGGAAATGGCAAGGGGTCCCAGAGAGAATTCTGGAACCTCTAGTGCCTAGGACAGTCTACAGGTATGACTGTTTAACTCCTTGCTTCCTGTAAGAATACACTTGTCTTTACAGGAGATTTCCCTGTACTACTGAAACAAGTATACTCATCACTGGTTTCAAACTGTTATCTGAAGTCCTGGTAAAGGTACAGACATACCAAGACAGCATCTGCAAGCTGACATGATTTGCTACTCATGCCAGGTGAAATGGTCAGCATAGGATGTGCAGAGCTGAAATTGAGGCGTGTTTGTAAAAAAAAAAAAAAAAAAAAAAAAAAAGTTATGAAAACTGACACTTGTGTTTGCATTAATAATGTGCGATACTGTTTTGTTGGAGGTGGTATATTCAAGAAGTGGGTGTTAAAAATGACAAAATCGGAAGTAAAACCCGAAAAGACAATCGGAAGTAAAACCCGATACCAAAGGGCTTTTGACTCACATTTTACAGATGACTGTAAACTAGGAGTAGTCACTGAATCCCCAAATGACTTGGCCATCCTGCAAGAAGGTTTGCTTCAAGTAAATATCTGGTGCCAAAATCATGGACTTGAAACTAAATGCCAACACATGCATTATTGTATCCTTTGGGAGGTACCTACCCAAGGGAACTACCACATTGACAGTAGGCCTTGAAGAGGTGATCCAGTTGATGTCCTTCCATATCACTGTTGCAATTTTCTTTACCCAAGGGGTTTTCTGCCAAGGATAGCCTAATGTTTGGCTAGTATAACAAAGCCTTTAGTTCTTATAGGCATCGTACATCACACATTTGATCCCCAAGCAAAGGCATAGGGCATAAAGGTGATGGATGCACACAGTCTGAAATTCTTTGCTGCCAGCCTGAACACCATTGTTGTATGTTGGCCTGAATGCCCTTCTGCTGTGCTGGTTACCAAGCCACGATTTCGGATAAGGGCCCCGTTAAGGTTTCTTTTGTTTTTGTAGTTATTGTGTGTATGTCATTCAGAAAGGGAAAATCAGTGTGGGATGCGGAATCCCCATAAAGGCAATCATGACCAGTTTCTCTTGTGTGCTTCTCAATCATACACAGGGCTCTATCTGTCGGGCATTTGTGCCTAAGACCCTAAGTAGTCATCTCTCATTGTCCTTATACCTGGAGAACTAATGTCTACAGTTGTTGAGTCAGTGTGCTGTTGCAGAATCTTCCCATCCCAAGGGCCAGCCTTCTGCCAAGAAGACAAAGAAAGTTAGGTCTGATCGGCTTCTATCTAGCCTCATTGGACGTGTCCTTTGAGACTGGTAAAAAGCTGAGAGGACTGTACTGTGGTTGCTTTGGATTTCTCTCCTGTGACACTGCTGGAAGACAGAATGGATCAGGCTTCGTGTATGTATGTCCTCAGAGGCTTTTCAAATGTCTGTATCTGATGTTGAGGGGGAACCTTTGCTGATTATATCCAAAGGACGTGGTGAATTCTTCGGATCACAGGAAGGGAGGAAATTCTTACTGCCATTAAAGTCGCACCAGTGGTCTGACCCTCCGAGGGTGTTTCGAGTGGACATTCCATTGAAAAGGAAACAAAAACAAAGCACATTTCCCCTGTTAAGAATGCCTCCCGAGATTGGCAGGATTTTACTCGAGGTTTCTTCAGTACTTGGATGGCCTTGAAGCATCAAGGGGTCTCTGGCCTTGAAGCAGCAAGGGGTCTCTCTACTCCTCCCCCCTCGTCTTCCACTCCACTTAGAGGCCTAGTTAATTGGATACCTCAGATGAGGATCTGGAATTGGGGAAAGAATCCTTTCAACCTTGGACTACTGTTAAGAAGTGGAGAACTCCAGAAGTATGATTCCCCTTTGGAGGATCTCTCCTTTGGGGATACCATTACTTGTATAATGGATTTTTTTAAATGGTATTATTCTCAAGTTTCGGAGATTCATAAAAAGATATGAGCTCCTACAGATGGAGTCTTCCAAACCAGCATAGTCTATAGCCCTTTACTCTTGTCTCTTTCACCTAAGAAGCCAGGTAAATTCCAACCATGTAGTATATTTTCTTCGATAAAATCACAGACTTAATAATTTGTTAATAAGAGGTACCACATCATTATTAACAATTTTATTTCAAGTGCATAAGGGTTTTATTGTGACAGCTGCTAAGTAGGGCAGGACCAGCTCGAATGTCGCACTGAATGGGGTAAGGGATGTGAATTTAACATGTATACCAATACACTGGGTTTTACAGCATAATAAACCACTTTATTATTCTGTTATTTCTGTTTTACTTGGATCACTTGTCTGTGTGCTTAATAAAGGATTTCCGACTGGAAAAGATGTCTACCTTGCTTGGATTATTTTTGAATACTTAGTAATTCTGTGTATTTGAAATTTAGAAAATGTTTATAATTTTTTTTGACTTGGGACGAGTTTAAGTTCTCTATTTCTACTACCATCATCTGATCCTGTTGATATACAGTGATTAACTAGATGTATATGAATTGAAAATCCTCCACACACAAGTTTCTTAGACTGTTTGGTTTTTGGGCCCACTATACTTGTTTAATGGCTTGTCTGAGACTTTGGGGATACCACGGAGATTACTTGATGTTCATCGTGTTTCACTGTTGCAGTCATTACTCTTGGGTTATCCTGCTGGCAGGCCACCTGCAGTCAGCCAGAATTCCCATGTCTAGGTCCGGCGTCGGTTGCTGTCTCCTCCTCCCTGACGTCGGTGCGCCAGGGGTACAAAAGATGCAGCCGACGCCATTTTCTTCAGTCTTTCTTGCCGCGCAGTGCCAGAAGCAAAAGCAGTTCACAAGTGCCGGTCGGCCGACTTCTGAGATTTTCAAATCCGAATTTCAGAACCGAAGTCTTCATTAAAGCTAAGTACCCCGTTGGGGAAACTTTTTCTTGCTCCAGACCGATCTCAGAAAAAGTTAACAATTGTATTTCTTCTGGGAAGCAAATACCTCATAAGGATTTTCACTCTTACTGTATTCCTTGCCTAGGCCCTGATCACAACGTTGCTAGCTGTCGGTTTTGTGCTAGATTTAACCAACGCACTATTAAGCGTTGGTTCGATTTTGTATTTCATTACTTTGGCCGAAGATTTAATTATATAATGCTGTCGGAACAGCCGACGACCGGAGTTTACAAAAAAACGCAAGGACAAGGAAAAGGATAGGCATCCGAGGTCCAAAACCAACGACGAGGCCTCCGTTAGGCCAGTCGCCGGTTCTCAGTGAGCCGCTTTCGCAGCCCCTGGCGCCTGCTACCTCAGAGTCACAGGCCGCTTTTGACTCCCACATATAGCCGACTGGGCCTCTGGATACTCAAGTTATTGGACACTCGGAAATCATTCCCTCAGATGGGTCCGGAGCCGCTGAGCAGGCATCGGCTTCTGAGGGTGTCTTCAGACCTACACAACTATATAGCCATCTTCAACTCCAAAGACTAAAGCAGCTCTAAAGACAAAGAAACAAGTACAGCATTCTCCTACTCAGACTTCCATGCCTAAAAAACAGATGCTTAAAATGGCCGAAGACCTAATTACTTTGATCAGGGGTTCCCATCCCCTTCCTGATAAGAGGCCTAGGCAAGAGACAGAATATGATTCTTCTGATCAGGTTTCTATTTCTTCTGATTCCTCTTCTGAACAGGATTATTCCATGCTTCCCTATGAGGACTCTGATGCTGAAGAATCCATTCCTTCAGCCTCTCCTCCTGAGGATTATTCTTTTGGGGAAACCCTGCATACCATGAGGGAGTATTTCCACTGGGAGAGCCAAGATTATTCTGAATCTAAGAAAAGGCTCAGAGACTTTCTGCTACTTCCTCAGCACAGACCCCTTGCTATTCCACCTGTTCTAGACATTGTAGATGATGTATTTTCAGAGTCCGGACTGTCCCCTGACTCTTTACCCCCTGCACCTGCTAAGCCAGACAGATACTACAGGGTCCAGGATTCTCATAAGTCCCTATATAAAAACCCCGCTGCTGACCCAGAAACTATATCTCAGGGTCTCAAATGGGTCAAAGCTTCCACTGCAAAAAACCCTGTCCCCTCCGATAGGGATTCTAGGGCTCTGGACAGATGGGGGAAAAAGTTTACACTTCTGCTACCTTGGTTGTAAGGGCTTTAAATTGTCAGTTTCATATGTTTAAATACCAGCAATATTTAATGTCACTGCTTAAACAGAAATTGTTGACAAATGTTGAATGTTCAGAGAACAAGGAAATGCAGAATTTATTGCATGCAGCTGAACAAGTGGGAAAGCATAATTTACAATGTGGTTATGATTCACTGGCGGCCTCTTGCAGGACCGCTATTACAGGTTCTGTTATTAGAAGGCATGCTTGGTTAAAGCAACAAACTCTGCCTGATCATGCTAAAGCAAAATTATTAGATGCCCCATTACAGCATGATAGTTTGTTTGGTACTAAAGCAGAAGAGGTGTTGAAAAAAATGGAGGATAAAGCAAAATCCATGCAGACTGTTAAGGAATTCTTACAGGTACAGCCACCCAGATTTAGCAGAAACTGGCCTTCTAAAAATTGGTCCTTTCCAGTGGCAGACAGATCACAAAGCAGCAGATACAGGCGTCCCAGAGGCAGATCTCAGCCCCAAGGCTCATACAGGTCTAAACAATGGGGTGCTCCTACCTCCAAAAGCGGGGAAGACAAATCACAACCTTACAGGAAACAGTCCCAATGACTTTCCTCTGCCAGATCCAAGCACTTTTCTTTTGGCAGCCCCCTTAGGGGGGAAAACTAGCACTTTTTTCAGCAAATTGGCAAATGGTTACCAAAGACAAATGGGCCTTGAACATAGTGTCCCAAGGCTACAGGTTCCGTTTTCACACCCTACCAAGGTCAAAAGGTATGCCAGATCTGCCACACAATCAATGGGCAGAGGCACAAAAGCAAATTACAGCCCTCATGAACATGAGGGCCATTCAGCAAGTACCACAAGAGCAGGGGCAAGGGTTTTACTCCAGACTTTTCTTAGTGCACAGAAAGGACAAAACCTGGAGACCAATACTGGACCTGTCTATACTAAATACGTTTCTGGAAGTTCCAAAATTCAAGATGCTGACTCTACAGCAGCTACTGCCCATGCTGGGCAAGAAGGCTTGGCTCGTGACTTTGGACCTAGAAGAGGCATACCTGCATGTCCCAATCAGACAATCTTGCAGAAGATACCTCAGATTCATAGCTGGCTCAATGCACTACCAATTCTCTGCACTGCCCTTTGGCTTATCTACTGCGCCCATAGTCTTCACAAAATGCCTGACACCAGTAATTGCGTTTTGCAGACAAAGCAATTCAAATATATCCCTACTTGGACGACTGCCTTATTCAAGCAGAGAACAAAGACATTCTTCTACAGCATCTGGTGTTTGTAAAAAGATTACTAATTGGCCTAGGGTACACAGTAAACGAAAAGAAATCAAAACTAGTGCCCTCGCAAGAGATAATATTCCTGGGTGCAAGCTTAAATACAACTGCCCAGATGGCTTATTTCACGCCAGACAAACAAAAACAACTGACTTCTTACTTCAAAAAATTGGCAACAAAGACCCACTTATCTGCAAGGAAAATCCTGCAGGCCTTGGGTTTCATGGCATCCTGCATTCTACTAATTCCATATGCCAGATTGCATATGAGGAAACTACAATGGTATCTAAAAAGTGTTTGGACTCAGTATTGCCACAGCCTGGAGACCGTAATTACACTCATTCCCTGCCTGCAACAGGAGTTTCGATGGTGGGCAGAGGCCTGTCACCACAATAAGGGTCTGCCATTCAGCTTACCCGCAGCCAGACAGACTGACAACGGATGCATCAGATTATGCCTGGGGACCCATATGGCAGGAAAATGTATTCAGGGCACATGGCCTGCAAGCCGGATGCATCTTCACATCAATCAGAAAGAGATGCTAGCTCTTCAAAAGTCCCTGACAGCTTTCAAGGATTTACTTCATCCAGGACAACTACTGATAGACGGACAATACTACGATCATGTGGTACATAAACAAGCAGGGAGGTACACATTCCTACCCCCTCTGCAGACAAGCAATGACCTTATAGGACACAGCATTGACTTATCAAGTTCACCTGCAAGCACAATTCCTGCCAGGAAAAACAAATACACTGGCAGACGAAGTAAGCAGAAACCTCAGGGATCCCCACGAGTGGAAACTGGATCCACAAGTCTTCAGCATGATAACAAGGAAATGGGGATGCCCAGACAGATCTATTTGCCTCCCTTCACAACTGCCAATTGCAGAGATTTTGCACAAGGATTTATCACAAGCAAGCATGGAGAGTGGACGCCCTATCCTTCAGCTGGAAAAATCTAACAGTATATGCCTTTCCTCCACTACCTCTCCTTCCCAGGGTACTCCTAAAGGTCAGACGAGAAGTCAAAAATGATACTGATTGCACCAGACTGGCCACGCCAACACTGGTGCCCAATCCTAAAGAGCTTGTCTCAATGTCCAGCATGGATATTGCCTCAAACTTCTCACTTGCTGACCCAACAAAACAATTGGATCCTGCACAGCCAACTCAGGACCTTAAATCTAGCAGCATGGCGGATAATGTAGCCATTCAGAACACTCCTCTTTCAAAAGCTGTTATGGATGTTATCTTGGAGGCCAGGAGGCCCAGTACCAGAAAATCTTATGCAGAAAAATGGAAGAGATTCTGTGCTTGGAACCAAGGCATTGACATGTGTGCCAAATATCCCTCAGATTTTACAATACCTAACTGAGATGCTGAACAAAGGCGTTTCTTTCTCATCGATTAAGATTCATGCCTGTGCCATTTCAGCCCATTACAATACGGAACCACCTATCTTTTCTCATCCTTTAATAAGGCAGTACCTGAGGGGCCAAAAACATCAGGCCTCCAAGGAGAGCACCAATTCCGGCATGGGACCTCAATTATGTCTTGGAAAAACTCACACTGCATCCTTTTGAGCCAGTCTAACAGCGGATATAAAATTCTTATCCTGGAAAACCGCTCTGCTCCTAGCAATAACCTCTGCAAGACGAGTCTCTGAGTTACAAGCCCTCATGGCTGTGGAACCTTTTATCATTTTTCATCCAGACAGGGTTTCTCTGAGGACAAACCCAACATTTATGCCTAAGGTGGTGTCCAGTGTGGCCCTCAACCAAACCATTCACTTGCCTACCTTTTATCCAAACCCACAGAACAAGGGTGAGAAAATTCTGCATTCTTTGGACATACACAGGCAGTTACGCTTCTACTTGGACAGAACTAAAGCTTTAAGAAAGACTGAGCAACTTTGTGTCATATGCTGCAGGATCACAAGGAAAAGCTATCTCAGAACAGACTATTTCTAAATGGATAGGCCATTGCATCCGTTTCTGCTATTTTCAACATGGCAAATCATGGGCATTAGGCCTCATTCTACCAGAGCAGCAGGCACTTCAGCAGCCTTCCTCAGAGGAGTACCAACCAAAGACATCTTGGAGACTGCAACTTGGAGTTCAGTGCACACTTTCACAAAGCACTATCACTTGCCTCTTTACTCTAAATCCAGAGCAGGCTTTGCCACTGCAGTTCTGCAGGGCCTCAAAGCCTCTCCTAATCCTCTTTAGCCCAGCCACCCATCCTCAGCTTTGGGATTCAACCCAAGAGTAATGACTGCAACAGTGAAACACGATGAACATAGTACAGTTGTGTACCTACCATAAATGTAGATGTTCGAGTGTATTCACTGTTGCAGTCCAGGTTACTCATCCATCATCCCCCTTTCTTTGCTGGGACTTATCTGCACTTCTCTGTCCTATACAACCTATGTAGTGTATTTGCTTGTAGATGAATGAAATGTTGTTTTTGTGCATGCATACTTATTGGCATATTTTTCAGCCTACCAATTTGGGGGCACCTGACATATGGGGCAAGAAAAACTGAAGAGAATGGCGTCGGCTGCATCTTTTGTACCCCTGGCGCACTGACATCAGGGAGGAGGCGACAGCAACCGACGCCGGACCTAGACTTTGGAATTCTGGCAAACTGCGGGTGGCCTGCCAGAAGGATAACCCAAGAGTAATGACTGCAACAGTGAATACACTCTAACATCTACATTTATGGTAGGTACACAACTGTACTTTTCTTAATATATATAATATAGGCACTTTTACATACATGCGTGTACTTTATGTATAAGTGTGTGTATATATAAGATGTATGCATGTGTATACAGCAGTATGCTATCCCCTCTTGTTGCACATCACTGAAAAGTACTTGAGCTGGGGGAAGCACATCTGTTGATAATATCTTGCATCTGTCTTGCACACTTAAGAGACCATAATACTAGTATTTTTGGTAAAGAAAATAGTTTTTCCAAAATCTGCAATGTAAAATCAGCATCTGCAGACTTAAGCTTAACGAACACCAGTGTATAGCCTGTTGTCTACCAAAGAGCTGTCATATTTTACACTTTTTGTAGCTCACATGATTTATCAGATATTATAAATCTAAAGAAGTGTTTTCAGTAGAGGATATTGGAGAAAGGCGCTTGGGAAGCAAGTGGTTTCCTGGCTTTGATGATCTCCGCAAGTGAAGTTGCTAATTAACTTCCCGGTCTTCAAGATTAAATGCGATAAAGAACCATATCCTATCCCCCCCCCCCCCCCACACACACACACACACAAACACACACACACACACACACACACACACACACACACACACACACACACACACACACACACACACACACACACACACACACACACACACACACACACACACACACACACACACACACACACACACACACACACACACACACACACACACACACACATGCTGGCAACCCCATTTCCCTTCCAGAAAATCTGAATCTCCCCACTCCTTACCATTGAATTTCAGACAAATGGGTTCTGAAGATCATTAATCAAGGATAAAGATGGCAGTAGGAAGAAATTCCTCCTTTCCAGGGCGTAGTCTCTCGTCCACCAGAGTAGACTCTTATTTACACCTGTCCATCACCTGCTGTCCTAGGAAGGGATAGAATCAGTTTCTTTCCAGTGGGAAAGATGTTTATTCAATGATTTTATTTTTATTTAGCATTTGTCAACCATGAAAGTCGGATTGGGAACAAAGCCAAGGTTCAACGGAGACCCAGGGAGAAACGCTCCAAACGCATGTGTTTGAAGATGGGAGGAAACCCACACGAACGCAGGGAGGACATGCAGACTCCACACAGAAGGCACTCCAGCTGAGAATCGAACCATAGAGCCTCTTGCTGTGAGGTGACAACGCTACTTCTGCACCACTGTGCCATCTAAAAAAGATGTTTTTATTGCCAAAGAAAGAAAATACTTGGGAGAGCAGTAATATATCTTTATAATGCATCTTTATAATGCATCTTTATAATGCATCTTTATAATGCATCTTTATAATGCATCTTTCTTTCCTAAACCTGTTTGTGATAAGAGCCCCAGTTCAAAATTGCCACTTCCCAACCTGTCACCTCTTTTTCCTGGTAACACTAGATTTAAAAGATGCTTATCGCATCCCTATTCATACAGACTTCAGGTGTTTCTAAAGGTTTTGTCTGGCTCACATTATCATTTCTGTGCCTCAAACTGTGGACTATCCACTGCCCCAGGAGTGTTCACAAAGTGTCTAGCTCTGGATGTGCTTCGTATTTCACTGTTGCAATCATCACTTGTGGTTTAACTCTGCTGGGTAGCCCGAATACCAGAGTAAAGGATTTCCCTCCTTTGTTGGCTGCAGGTCGCCTGAGACTTATGTCAGGTCGTCGGGGCTATAAAGAAAGGCAGCCGATGCCATTACATCAGTCTTTCTTTCCTTGGAGCCCGAATGCAGAAGCAGTTTGTGAGTGTGTCGGTCAGACGTTGCCAGAGTGAGGGAGAAAACCCTACCCCCATATCCCCATAAGGGAGTCCTGCAGGACGTTTCCTACACTTCAGAGCAGACTCAGAACACTTTCAGTTCTCTGCTTTGCCCTGTGGCTTATCTACTGTCCCCAGAGTCTTCACCAAGTGCCTGGCTCCTGTCATTGCCTTTTGCAGACAAAACATACAGATTTACCCCTATTGGGATGACCGTCTCATCCAGGCGGACACCAAGGAGAAACTCTTGCAGGATCTTACCTTTGTCCAAACCCTCCTAACCTCTCTGGGATTTACCATGAACAGGGAAAGATCCCAATTTCGGCCCACAAGACAGATAACCTTCTTAGGAGCTCTCCTGAACACATTTACCCAAAGAGCCTTCCTCTCTCCAGAGAAGCAAAGCTTTCTCCCCTTCTACTTTTCTCAGCTAGCTCACAGGACACACCTCACAGCAAGAATGTTCCTGCAAGCACTGTGGTACATGGCATCCTTTTGGTTCTTTGGCCATACTCCCCATGCAAACACTACAGTGGTACCTCGGAAATCTGTGGTGCCAACAGTTAGTCACTGGAGCACCAGCTGCTTCATTGGTACTTCAGAAACTTGTGGTGCCAACAGTCACTGGAGCACCACCTGCTTCATTGGTACATCAGAAACCTGTGGTGCCAACACTCAGTCACTGGAGTACCAGCTGCCTCTGATTCTCTGCTTAAGGAAGGAACTTTTATGGTGAGCAGAAGTCTGTACCCTGAACAGGGGTTTACCCTTTATCACCCTTCCCCAAGGCCAGACCATCACCACCAATGCCTCAAACACAGCCGGGGGGGGGGGGGGTCTCATTTAGGAGAGGTGCACTCAGGGTACCTGGGATCAGGGAGATCTAACCCTCCATATCAACCTGAAGGAAATGCTGGTGGTGCATAGGGCTATAATAGCTTTCAAGGTCCATGTCAGACCAGGAGTGCTTTTGATCAAAACGGACAACACCATGGTTATGTGGTACATCAACAGACAGGGGGGGGGGGCACAGTCCTACCCCCTTTGTCGCATAGCTTTGCTTATCTGGCAGACAGCCTCAATGATGAGACTACATCGGATAGCCCAGTACATTCCAGGGGGACACAACACCCTGGCAGACCACCTCAGCAGAAGTGTCCTGAACCCCCACGAGTGGCAGCTATACAAGGAGACCTTCCTCAGCATTGTACACCTCTGGGGGGTGCCGGAGGTAGACCTCTTTGCAACAACATAAACAGACAGCTGACCAGGTTCTGCTCCAGGGAATTCCACCCATGAACTTGGAAGGTGGATGCTCTCTCCTTTCACTAGGACAACCTGTTAGTGTACAGCTTCCCTCCCTTGCCACTGATACCCAGAGTACTTGTAAAGATCAGGGAGGAAGGACCAAGGGCTGTCCTCATTGCCCCAAACTGGTCCAGGCAGCAACTGGTACCCCTTACTCCTCAGCCTAACCAAGGAGCTATCCATGAGCCTGCCTCTCACGGAAAAGCTGCTTAACCAAGAAAAAGGGTCACTACTGCATCCAAATCTTCAAACACTCAGCCTATCCACATGACTTGTACCCCAGAGGCATATATCAGGCCACCTTTGAGCAAGCAAGTTCTGGATACTATTAAGGAGGCCAGAAGGCCCAGCACCTGGAAATCCTATTCTGCAAAATGGAAACTATTTACTGCCTGGTGCCAAAATAAGAGTGAAAGCAGCACCCATGCCACTCTCATTTTGGTTCTGGACTACCTAGTGGAGCTGGTGCAGAAGGGATAGTCTTACTCCTATCAAAATTCATGCCTCTGCTATCTCTGCTTATTCCCCAAATGAGCAACCTATGTTCTCCCATCCCCTGTTAAAACAATTCCTTAAGAGGGGTGTCATACATCAGACAACCTAAAAGGCCACCCACTCCAGCATGGGAACTGATCTTTGTCCTGGAAAAACTGACTTTACCTACTTTTGAATCCGCTGCCTCAGCAGAAATGAAGCATCTCTCTTGGAAGACTGCCTTCCTGCTGGCCATAACTTCAGCCAGGAGGATCTCAGAGCTTTAAGCTCTCCTGGCCATTGAACTCTTAGTTATCTTCCATGCTGACAGGGTCTCTTGGAACCAACTCCTGCTTTATGCCTAAGGTGATATCTAACGTGGCCCTTAATCAGGCTATCTATCTCTCTACTTTCTTTCCAAACCTGCAAAATAGGGGGAAAAGGATTCTCTGTGCGCAGGCAGTTTAGATACTATCTGTAAGACCAAGTCTTTCAGAAAGACTGACCAGCTGCTGATCACCTTTGCCCTAGCGGCAGAGGGGAAACTTGTATCCAAGCAGACAATTTCTAAATGGATATCACACTGCATCCATTTCTGCTACTCCTTTCATGGGAAGATGCCTCCCAAATCAGTCAGAACCCATTAAACTAGGGCAGCATCAACTTCCACTGCCTTGTTTAGAGTCATTCCTACTAAGGATATTTTAGAAGATGCCACCTGGACATCAGTTCACACCTTCAAAAAACACTACCAACTGGCTATTTTCTCCAAATCCAGGGCAGGCTGTGCTTCATCAGTCATGCAGGGGATTGTGACTTGCACTTAAAGCAGTGCAGGCCTGGACTCTGGCTCCTTCCCTTCCTTCCACCCTACTTTTCAGCTTTGGGAATCTTTCTACAAGTGATGACCACAACAGTGAAACACGAAGAACATTAGTACAGTTTTGTACACTTACCATAAATGTAGATGTTCGTGTATTCACTGTTGCAGTCCTGTTTCCCTCTCACCTTCCCCCTCTTTATTTCCATCATAGCTAATTGCCTACCCCAGGTTGGCCTTCTTCAAGCCGCCTTGGCAGGGCTCCTATAGGTTGGGGACAGAAAATCTGATGTAATGGCGTCTGCTGCCTCTCTTTATAGCTCTGACGACCTGACGTCAGTCTCAGGTGACCTGCAGCCAACGCAGGAGGGAAATCCTTTACTCTGGTATTCGGGCCAGCCGAGGGCTACCCAGCAGGGATAACCCACAAGTGATGACGACTACTCTTAACATCTACATTTATGCTAAGTGTGCACAACTGTACTTATAGCTCATTGCACGCTACATAATATCCACATTTTTCCATATTTATATAAATTGCTTATCTTTGCAGAGTCTTTTTCAAAGTATCAGGAATCTCTGTATTGGTGAAAGAGCTCTTACAAATGCCTGGATTCCAGGAGAACATTCACAAGTAGTTTTTGACTCCTTCATAGAAGGTTATGTACGGAGGGTGTCAGCAAGATGCTTCAGTTCAAAGAGCTTTTCTTCCTCAGGGAAACTAGATCTGTATTAAGGGCTTCCTCTGAGGATTCACTGTTTGCAAGTGAATACCTCAGGATTTTGAGTCTCATAGCATCTATGATTTTTATGATATCCTTGACAAGACTCTACTTGAGAAAGATAAAGTGGTATCTGAAGGCTCTTTGGTCCCATCACCAACATCCCTTATCTTTTTAATTCCCATTGTTAAGGGTTGTCTGAAATCACTTGGTGGAGACAGCAGGTCTCCCCTTCTTTGTTCCTATTCCAAAATAGTCTGTCACCACAGATGCCCAATACTTCCTTGGTGAGGAGCTTCAGAAGGGATTAAAGTGCAAGGACTGCGAGACACCAAGAACAGGCTTAGCTACATAAGTATAAATATAAGATTCCTGCTCTGAACAAGGTGCTGAACTCTGAATCATTTCTAATCCCCAGGACCTTTTCATATTGTTACAGAAAATAGTTGTGTGGAACATCAAACAATGGGGAATCAAGTTGTAAACTCTCTGCAGGCTAGCCATATTAAGTTGAAATATAGTTCTCATAACAGTCTCACTCTACAGGCATCCTACATTCCATCAGAGCAAAAGTGTGTGGCACACTAGCTGAGTAGGACATGGCAGACCCTCATGAATGGAAACTGGATCATGGGGTTGTCAAAGATTTGATCCATCTGTTAGGGTTGTCTCAAGTAGACCTCTGCCTCCTCTCAACAGTCAGCTGGCAAATTTCTGCTGCAGCACTCCTTGCGGGAAGGCCTAGAAAATAGATGCCTTTGCTTTTCCTTGTTCAGGACTGTTCTTGTATGCTTCTCCACCCTTTCAGCTGATATCCAGGGAAGTTGTAAAGATTCAGAAGGAATTCCCCAGGATCATTGTGGTGACCCCCTTCTGAAACAAGCAGCAGTGGCTGTCCCCTCTGGAAATGGAAAGGGGCAATTACCATAAGCATTCCTCATGGACTGGATCTACTCGCACAAAATCAGGGGTAATGCACCTAGACCACAGCTGACTTCTGGATAGTAGGGTCTTACTTCCTTTTGGGCACCTGTTTACTGAGAATGTGCACCAGGTACTAATGAAAGCAAGGAAGCCGCTACTAGAAAATCGTACTAGGAAATGGAAAAGGTTTTCTAGTTTGTGCCAACAACGTAACCAGCACCCATTCGGGGCTAGCTGTTCAGTGGTCTCACAATATTTGTGACTTATTGTCCTTTGACCTTTCTAACTCCTCCATCAAGGTAATTTCAACAAGTCTGACTCTATCATGTCAAAATGTTTTTTTAAAGAGTTTGAGGCCTCCAGGGCAACCATTGGCCGCTACTTTATCTTAATTTTGTGTTAGAGAGGCTAACACTTGCCCCATTTGAACCAGCTAACTTGGTTGACCATTTTACTGATTGCTCTGATGCCTTCATGAAGGGTGTCTATGTTGCATACTGTTATGGTGAGTCAACCCTATCTCATTTTCCACAAGGATAGGGTTTCTTTGATAACTAATCCTTTTATGTCTAAAGTGGTATCCAAGTTTACTTTAAGCAGTGCTATTTGTCTGCCAGTTTTCTTTCCTGAACCTGAAAATGAGGAAGAGAGTATAACTCCATACCTTGGAAGTCCACAGACGACTCGAATAGCATCTTGACAGAACTGAATTTTTCAGATATTCTGATCAGTTCATTGCTTGTGAAGGAAAGGGGGGGCAACCTTTGCCAAAGCAGAGTGTTTCCCAATGGTGGTTTAAGGCCAATTACCTTTTGTTATACTCATATGGGCAAAACTCTTTTAGACGGGATCAAGGCCCACTCTACCAGTCCTTGACTTCCTTTCCAAAGCCATATATGGATGAATTCTAGATGTGTTCTAGAATCAACATCTTGGTAGTCTTTAAACTATAAAAACAGACTAAAACTTCCAGAATGTCACAACAAGCCACAAGAACTGGAACTTTGACTGAGAACAAGAGGCACATATTTTAGCGTAGGCCATTTATTTTCTACTTTTGTCATTAGACATCATCAGAAAACAATACATTCAACAGTAAAAAGAACTTTCAGTTTAAAAACATCTGTAAACCAATAGCATAAAAAAGGATGGTAGAAATGTGTTTTTTAAATGCACTTTGAAGTGCCCTAACTATAAGTTCCTGTTTTCAGTTCTGGAACAGGGCACACTTCATATAAGGGGTGGTAATTTTAAGACAGAGTTTGAACAAAAAGATTTTAAGACCGAGTTGGAACAAGAAGTAGCACTGTGGCAGATTAGGTTAAACCCTGACAAAAGCGCCAGGGTTGATTGATGTAGTCAACATCGTGTTTTAAAGATCCGCAGGGTTCACTGGAAGAAATAGTTTTTAATAGATGAGTTTGTGATGTCACTTAATTGTGGGATGTAGTACTTTCTATTGGCTTACAGATATTTTTAAACTGAAAGTTTTTTTTACTGTTGAATGTATTCCTTTCTGATGAAGTCTATTGACAAAAGCGGAAAATAAATTTACGTTAAAATTTGTGCCTCTTGTTCTTAAAGTTCCAGTTCTTGTGGCAACTTGGTAGTCTGTACATAATTTTTACAAAGCACCATAAGATGATTCCTTCTGTAGGTGTAGATTAGGCTTTGCTAGGGCCATTCTCCAGGGGCTCCTGGACTCCATGTCCCAAATGTAGTAAGCTACATGGGTAGATTACCTTAGCTAAGGCCACTACAGCAGCAGTGATCAGTATGATGAACATAGTGCAGTTGTGCAAGTTAACTTACCATACCAGTAAGCCTTGCAAATGATCACTGCTGCAGTAGCTGCTCTCAGTAAGCCTTGCAAATGATCATTAATGCAGTATCTGCTCTCTTCCCCTTGTTTTTTTGTGTTTGACACCGTGTAGATACTTGATTTTTTTGTTCTAGCGTTGTCCTTTCAGGGCTCAGTCTCCCTCTGTGTTGGCATGAAAGCGCTGAAGGGCTTTGCGCTCAAACCTGTATTTTCATTCAGTTCAGCTGACTTATGGTTTGGGTACGTAGAAGGTACCCTGAAGCTTTGGAAGCGGTCTGGTAGTTTGCTTGGCAGGATGTAACCCCTGTAGCTAAGGTTACTGTGGCAAGTTTACTTGCACAGCTGTGCTTTCTCTGATATGTAGAGTATATGACTAAGTAACACTAACAATCCTAATTAGAGCTGTTTTATTTGTGGCGCTGGTCTTTTTATGTTTTCATCCTCCTTATTTACAACAAGGAAGTCCAGCTCAGTCTTTAAAATACAATGGATTATCCACCATTTGCTGATTTTCTTCGTGTTTCACTGTTGCAGTCATTACATTTGGGTAATCTGCTGGCAGGTTGCCCTCAGTCGGCCTGAATAACAAAGTCTTGGGTCCTGCATCGGTTTGGTCTCCTCTTCCATGACGTCAGGGGTATAAAACATGCAGCAGACGCCATTTTATTCAGTCTTTGTTGCTGCGCAGTGCCCAAAGCAGTTCGCAAGTGCCGGTCGGCCGACTCATGAAATTTTCGCATTCGAGTTACAGAACTGAAGTCTTCAAACTAAAGCTAAGTACCCCGTTGGGGAAACTTTTTCTTGCTCCTTATCGATGTCAGTAAAAGTTAATAATTGCATTACTTGTGGGAAGCAAATACCTCCATAAGGATTTTCATTTGTACTGTATTTCTTGCCTAGGCCCAGATGATAACGTGCCTTGCTGTCGGTTTTGTGCTAGATTTAACCAACGCACTAGTAAGCGTCGGTATATTTTTGCTTCTAAATATTTTCGATCAAGATTTAATTATCCTGAAATGTCGTTGGCTAGCAATCAGACTAAAAGAGTTCACAAAAAGCGCAAAGAAAAAGGCAGAGATAGACCGTCTAGGTCCAAAACTGATGAAGCTTCTAAGCCAGTCGCCGGTACTCAGTGAGGCGCATTTGCAGCCCGATACCCGCTACTTTTGAGTCACAGGCTTCTAATGAGACCCATTCGGAGTCCGGTATGCCATAAGATTCTCAGAGTATTGAACCCACGTATGTGTCTCCCTTGGATGGGTCCGGAGCCGCTGAGCAGGCACCGGCTTCTGAGGGTGTTTTCAGGCCTCAACATTTTTATATTAAACCGATGCCAGCCTCAAAAACAAGATCAAAAGCTTCTATGTCTAAAAAACTGACGCATGAGCCCACGTGCTCAGGCCCCTATGCCTAAAAAACAGATGATCAAATAGGCCGAGGACTTAATTACCTTGATCAGGCCCCCCCCCCCACCACCACCACCACCAACCCTGCTAAGAGGCCTAGGCAAGGCACTGATTATGAATCTTCAGATCCGGTTTTCATTTCTTCTGATCAGGAATTTTCTGTTCTACCCTATGATGATTCTGATGCAGAAGAATCCATCCAATCTGCATCTCCTCCTGAGGATTACTCTTTTGGAGAAACTTTGCATACTTTAAGAGAACATTTTCACTGGGAGAGTCGGGACTTCTCTATATCAAAAAAGAGTCTTGGGGATTTCATTCTTCTTCCTCAGCATAGGCCTTTGGCTATACCTCCTGTATTAGACATTGTTGATGATGTGTTTTCGGAATCAAGCATGGTTCCTGATTCCCTACCTCCAGCTCCTAGTAAGCCAGACAGATATTACAGGATTCCTGACTCCCACAAATTTCTATTAAAAAATCCTGCTGCTGATCCTGAGACAATTTCACAGGGTCCCAAGGGTGTAAAGACCTATACGGCCAAAACTCCTACCCCTTTTGATAGAGATTCCCGGGCGCTGGATAGATGGGGAAAGAATGTTTATACGTCTGCAACCTTGACAATTAGGGCCTTAAACTGCCAGTTTCATATGCTTAAATATCAACAGCATGTTATGGGCTTACTGAAACAGAAAATGATGTTGATTTCTGATTGTGTGGAAAATAAAGAATTACAGGAATTATTGCATTCAGCAGAACCGGTTGTAAAGCATACTTTGCAATGTGGTTTAGCCTCCTTTGGAGGCCTTTTGCAGGGCCGCGGTTACTGGATCTGTGATTAGAAGGCATGCCTGGCTCAAGGAGCAAAATCTGCCTGATCAGTTAAAGCTAAATTGTTGGATGCCCCCTTGCAGCATGATGCTCTGTTTGGTAAAATTAAAATTTGGTCCTTTCCTGTGTCCAACAGAGCCGCTCAAGGCAAATCCAGGCGCTCAAAAGGCTCCAGATATCAATCACAGGGTTCTTACAGGTCAAAGCAATAGGGTACCTCCACCTCCAAATCTGGAGGAAACAAAGCACAACCCTACAGTAAGAAGTCTCAATGACTTCCCTCTACCATCACCAAGCACTTATCTTTTGGCAGCCCCCTTGGGGGGAAACTAGCACTTCATTCTCAAACTTTGCAGTTAATTAGCCAGGACAAGTGGGTATTAAACATCGTATCCCAGGGGTTCCATTTTTCATTTCCATACTTTGCCAATTCCAAACGGATGGTCAGATCTGCCACAGAATCAATGGGCAGAGGCTCAGAAACAAGTTACATCCCTCATGGATATGGGGGCCATTCAACCAGTACCAGAACAGGAAAAAGGACAAGGTTTTTATTCAAGACTGTTCCTGTTACCCAGAAAAGACCATGCCTGGCATCCAATACTGGACTTATCGATTTTGAACATATACCTGGACATTCCAAAATTCAAAATGCTGACTTACAACAGCTACTGCCTATGCTGGGCAGGAACGCTTGGTTAGTGACTCTAGACTTGAGGCATACCTGCATATCCCAATAAAGGGAATCATGCAGAAGATACCTCCACTTCAAGGCTGGTTTTTTGCATTACCAATTCTCTGCACTGCCCTTTGGCTTATCTACTGTGCCCAGGGTCTTTACAAAGTGCCTGGCACCAATAATCGCATTCTGCAGACAAAGAAGCATACAAATGTATCCTTATCTGGACGACGGTCTCATTCAAGCAGAGGACAAGGACACTCTTCTTCAACATCTGGGGTTTGTAAAAAGGCTTCTAGCATGCCTAGGGTAAACTATAAACGAAAAGAAATCCCAACTGGTACCCCCTCAAATAATTACATTCCTGGGTGCAAGCTTGAATACAACTGCCCAGATGGCTTACCTTATGCCAGACAAAGGCAACTGACAACATACTTCAAACAAATGGCAACAAAAACCCAGTTATCTGCAAGACGAATTCTGCAGGCTTTGGGGTTCATGGCATCCTGCATTCTACTAATTCCATATGCAAAACTGCATACGAGGAAACTACAATGGTACCTAAAAAGTTTATGGAGTCAACATTGTCACAGTCTGGAAACAATGATTCCTCTCACTCCCTGCATATAACAGGAGTTTCTTTGCTGGGCAGAGACATGTCACTAAAACAAGGGACTGTCATTCACTCTATCCCCTGCCACCCAAACCCTAACTACAGATGCATCAGACTATGCTTGGGGGGGCCCACCTGGCAGGGAGATGCATTCAGGGCAAATGGAGCCCAAAACAAATGCCTTTGCATATCAACCAGAAAGAGATGCTAGCTGTTCAGAATGCTCTGACAGCCTTCAAGGACTTGCTTCATCCAGGACAACTACTGATAAAGACGGACAACACCATGGTTATGTGGTACATAAACAAGCAGGGGGGGGGGGTACACATTCCTACCCCCTTTGCAGACTAGCCATGGCATTGTGGAACACAGCTTTGACTTACCAAATACATCTTCAAGCTCAATTCCTGCCAGGAAAACAAAATACTCTGGCAGATGACCTAAGCAGAAAACTTATGGACCCGCACAAATGGAAATTGGATCCACAAATCTTCAGCATGTTAACACAGAAATGGGGGAGCCCAGACATAGATCTATTTGCCTCCCAAAATTACCAGCTGGACAAATTCTGCGCAAGAACTTATCACAGAAAAGCATGGAAAGTGGATGCCCTATCCTTCAGTTGGAAAAACCCTATCAGTCTATGCCTTTCCCACTCTGCCTCTTCTCTTCAAGGTCTTACTAAAAGTCAGACAGGAAAAAACAAAAATGATCCTAGTTGCTCCGGACTGGCCTCGCCAGCACTGGTACCCAATTCTAAGGAATATGTCTCAACTTCCTCCTTGGTACTTGCCTCAAATACCTCATCTACTGTCTCAGCAGAACAATCAAATTCTGCACACTCTGCTCCAAACTCTGAACCTTGCAGCATGGCTGATCATTTAATTATTCAAACAACACCTCTCAGTAAATCTGTGATGAATGTCATTTTGGAAGCTAGAAGGCCTAGTACTAGAAAATCTTATGCTGATAAATGGAAAGAGATTCTGTGCTTGGAACCAAGCACAAGGAACGGACACAGCAAAGCCCAATATTCCTCAGATTTTACAATATTTGACTGAGATGCTTGACAAGGGCCTATCTTTTTCTTCAATAAAAATACATGCCTCTGCCATCTTGGCTCATTACAACACAGAGCCTCCCCTCTTTTCTCATCCTCTGCTTAAACAGCATCTTAGAGGGGCCAAAAACTGAAGGCCTCCCAGAAGATCACCAACTCTTGCATGGGACCTCAACTTTGTGCTGGAAAAACTCTCCCTGCCTCCTTTTGGAGCCAGCAGCTACTGCGGATATAAAATTTCTATCTTGGAAAACAGCTTTCCTCTTGACAGTCACTTCAGCAAGAAGGGTTTCAGAACAACAGGCTGTCATTGTGGAGCGTTTTATTACATTTTACCCGGACAGGGTGTCCCTCAGGACCAACCCTTCTTTAACCAGACAATTCACCTGCCAACATTTTACCCAAATCCGCAGAACAAGGGGGAGCGGATTCTGCATTCATTGGATGTACACAGACAACTAAGATTCTACTTAAACAGGACCAAATCTTTAAGGAAGTCTGAGCAAATACTGGTAGCATTTACAGCAGGGTCAGAGGGGAAGGCTATATCAAAGCAGACTATTTCTAAGTGGATAAGCCACTGCATTCGTTTCTGCTACTTGCACCATAGTAAAACTGTGCCCAAGGGGATCAGGTCACATTCCACCAGGGCTGCCTCTACCTCAGCAGCTTTTCTCTCAGGGGTTCCAACCAAAGACATTCTAGAGGCTGCTACTTGGAGCTCTGTTCATACCTTCACAAAGCATTATCATTTGCCTCCCTTCTCCAAATCCAGGGCAGGCTTTGCCACTGCAGTTCTGCAGGGCCTTATAGCGCTCCTAATGCTATTTAACTCCATCCCCCATCCATAGCTTTGGGATTCTACCCAAATGTAATGACTGCAACAGTGAAACATGAAGAACATAGTACAGTTGTGTACACTTACCATAAATGTAGATGTTCGAGTGTATTCACTGTTGCAGTCCTGGTTACCCACCACCATCCCCCTTTTCTATAATTTCTCTTTCCTTCACTAGATACTAAAGCCTTTGTGGTGTATTTGCTTTTAGATGAAGGTAAAGTTTATGTTGCTAACAGTGCATTTACATATATTGCTGTTTATATATATATGTATATATATATATATATATATATATATATATATATATATATATAAATTTTTTTTTTTTTTTTTTTTTTGCTCCCCATTTTGGGGGCACCTGACAACTGGGGTAAGAAAAACTGAATAAAATGGCGACTGCTGCATGTTTTTATACCCCTGACGTCATGTGGAGGAGGAGACAGCAACCGACGCAGGACCCAAGACTTTGTTATTCAGGCCGACTGAGGGCAACCTGCCAGCAGATTACTCAAATGTAATGACTGCAACCGTGACTACACTCTAACTTCTACATTTATGGTAAGTGTACACAACTGTTCTTTCTCTGCTCAGTTCGTTTTCTGTTATAGGGCTTCATTAGAAAACAGATAAAAATTCTGACAAACAATAAAGAGTGCTTATTAAATGTAACACATTCTAATGTTTAGCTAAGCAAAAAGAATAGGGCACATTCTTAGCCCCATTTATACAAGGACCGTTAATCGTGCCCTGTTCTTAAAAGATGTCTACCAAAAATCCAACCATACACATTAACAAAATAAAAATAAAATCCAAAAAAGAAAGTAGCTGGAAGGATTTTTATAGTGAAGCAAGCCCCTCTCTGCATCTGTTGGTTCTTTGTGTTCCTGGTTCTGCAGTAGATCATGCAGCCATGAATAAAGCGAGTAATCAGAAGTCTGTGCACCACAGCAAGCCCCTCTGCATCTGTGGGTACAGTGTATACCTTGTTCTGCAGTAGATCATGCAGCCACGAATAAAGCAAGTAATCAGAAGTTTAAAGCGAGTAATCAGAAGTCTGTCCACCACAGAGTTAAGGAAAAACAATTTTATTTATTTAACATTTGTTGACCGGGAAAGTCAGACTAGGTTCCACAGAGCCTATTTTCAGCGGAGGCCCGGGGAGAGATGCTCCAGACGCATGTCTTTAGAATGTGGGAGGAAACCAGAGTACCTGGAGGAAACCCATGCGAACGCAGGGAGAACATGCAAATTCCGCACAGTAGGCACCCCAGCCGAGAATCGAACCAGAGAACCTCTTGCTGTGAGGCGACAACGTTAACAGCTGCACCCCTTCTTCTCCCAGTTTATAATTTCAGAAAATGACAATACCAGTGCTTATCAAATTGCTTCTGCAAGTAATTGAGTCATGTGCTGGGGGGCGGGTCTCACTGACTGACCTCAATGAACAGTAATATGGTAAAGAGATCTGAAGCAAAGATTGGGAAAATACTGATTTAATTAATACATAATTAATTCATTAACTAAGTAAATGGGTATGTCAGATTTTTAGCTGCAGGCTGGCACCCTAAATTAAGTATTGAGATAACGTAAAAAGCTGGTATGCATTGTGTATAAAGGTAGGTTCCAAGGACATGTAGTCCACTAGTGAATATTTGGGCAAGCTTAGTATACTTTAGAGGTAATGCAGTAATCTGCTTTTCAAGTTTACTAATTGGCTTGTTTAAATACACACAGCTTTTACTACAGAACAAATGATTAACCTAGTATTAACAACTCTGTGAGAGACCCTTGTCTGGGGATTAAACCCCGAGCCATATCCCTGAATTCTGTGCTGTTGTCACTGCCACTGGACTGACAAGGAGTCTCTGGGTGGTTAGGTACCTGGTTCCCCCAAGAGCAGTTTATCCTTTCAACTGGAAAGCTGCCATAATGGTAGTTTTTGAGCATAGTGTTCTAGGTTAATCAATTTGTTCTGCATTGCATATCTAGTGTGTTCAGAATCTGCCTTTATTATGGTTTCCTAGCTGAAGGGAGAAACAACTGCTCTTGAGGAAAACCGGTTCCTTCTTGGCCAGAGCTGCCTTGTTGATACAGTGACAACTTCACAGAATGCATGGAGTTCTGGGTTCAATTCTAGACCCATTTTTTGCAGAGACCTGAGAGGAAAGTTTAAAACACTCCAGCTCCAATGTAATAAATCCTCACAGTTCAATAATACACTTTTTTTTTTAATAAAGACTAAAATACAATACAGTTGTACAAACCAGTCCTAAAAGAGATATGGAGAGATATATTACCGAATAATGAAAGCAAATGTATCTGTTTTGGTAAGTTCATGGTAGCTGGGTTATACTTTTTTTTTTTTTTATTATTATTGTTATAGCCAGAGAAGCAAGATTACGTTAGTTTGGACATGTGCTGAGGAGGATTGCAGAGTATATTGGGAAAAAGATGTTAAAGATGAAGCTGCCAGGTAACAGAAAAAGAGGGAGGCTTAAGATAAGGTTTATGGATGTGGTGAGAGTGGGCATGCAGGTGGTTGGTGTGACAGAGCAAGATGCAGAGGACAAGAAGAAATGGAAACAGTTGATCTGCTGTGGTGACCCCCAACGGGAGCAGCCGAAAGAAGATTATTATTATTATTGTACCACTGAATAGAATCAGTTTTTAAAATGCAGACAAAATGATACTTGAATAACGTGCCGAGTTGTTTAGGTGCAACAAAACAGCACTTTAAAGAAGAATGACTGTTAATATATTAGTGTTCCTATATTTACTAATCCTTAAATCTGACATTGTCATGTGGTAAAACAGGAGTTTGCAATGTTTCCGGCTGCAGTCCAGAGAGGTGGTGTAGAAAGTGCTAAATACTGTTCGCTCTCTCTGGTAATTGCCACGGATGTGTAATTTAATGCCCCCAGGGAATATAAGCAAGTCTGTAGGTCAGAGTCATTACAAACAGCACTTAACTGCTGATGAATGGTTTGTAACTGCTTAGTTAAATACTTTCTGTTGGTAGTAAGAGTTGTACACTTCCTGCTCAACACTGACACTGTTTCAACCCTTTGCCTTGGACTTATTTTATTTTTTTTTTTGTTACTCTAGGCAAAATTATAATTGAGTAAAAAATCACTCCAGTGCGCTTTGTGTGTACATAGACGTGAGAGCTGTAATATTGATTCAGCACTATATGATAGTCTGATAACTGCATAGAGCTGCACACATATACTGATTACTTGAAAAAATTTTATACTTTATGCATTCAGTGCAGTTGTAGGTTATGGCATGCCACACTTGGATGCCAACAGCTCTTCACGTCTGGGCCATTCCAGTAAACTGCCTGTTTTGTCAGTGCCTTTCATCTCGTACATCTTGTATTGTAAATTAAATAGTGGTGAAAATGACACCCCGAGATTACCGATTGTGGCAGCTCTTAAAGTGCATGCATTTCCATACGGCTGGGCATAACTGAAAGCTAGTGTCATTACATCTTTTGCAGTGTTGTCATTTTTCCATCTTAAAGCATTATGCACCAGCCAGTAATATCTTCCCTGATCCATTAGAATTGCCTTTGTCACTTGCAGCATGTTTTCAATTTTGACATATTGCATTGACCAGCTGTAGATGATTGCAACTGTATCATAAGCTTGTCAGAAGTTTTACTTAAAAAAAAAAAAAAAAAAAAAAAAAAAAAAAAAACATCCTAGTGCACAGATTAGTATAGCCAGTCATTTTAGTTACCATTCTTAATTTCAGTCGTTCTGTTTAGTAGGCTGTTTAATAGGAATTATTTGACAGCTGTTCAAGAATCATACTATAGCCTTGAATTTGTTTATATCTTGTCGTTTAAAGTTTCAAATAATGCCTGTTTGTCTGCTCTCATCTCTGTTCAATTCTTTTGAATTACTGTTTTGTTCTTTCATAGTGTTCGGATTATTTCTTGGGTTTCCTGAAGCTTATTCCTCATATCTGCAGTATTTCCTTCAGCCTATTCCATCACATCATCAGATGTGTGTTACTGATGAGGTAATTTCCCAGGGTGGCTTACTTCCCAAAGGGTACTGTTATGCATTTCTTCATACTGAGTTATAAGCCATGGTTTTGGCATCATTCATTTGTCTTTTTTACCCCTTCCTGTAAAATGTTGGTGTCCTGGCAGGATGCTGTGACTACACCTAGTTTGCAATCATTTGCAGATTTGGTCAGCCAGTTACCCTTGATATTGGACTAGACTTCTGAGAAGTAGATTCCAGAGAGGAGCAGACCCAGCACAGAGCCCCCCGATGGACACCGCTAATGGTCATCCTCTTGTAGAGGTGATTTTCCCTATCCTAACTTCTGAGTCTATTGTAGAACCATCTGGCTATCCAGCATGTAGCACAGGGGGTTTAGGCCCATATTCATGAACTTGTTTATAATGCCTGAGTGGGGTATTGTATCAGATGTGTTAGCCAGGTCAAGGTAGGCAGTATACTCTGTTTTGATCCCATCCATTGTTTTGCTGACTCTCTTAAAGTAGTTTACCAGGATGAGTAAGCATAATCTGCTCTTGATGAAACCAGACTGGGTTGAATCCAGTGTTTGAAGTTTTTCAGTGCTCTAATCATTTCCATGATAATTCTTTCCATGGCCTTCCATATGAGACTAATTTGACTTGTGGGTCTGTAGTTCCCAGGGGCTTACTGTTGTGTAGAGTGGATGACCATTGCAGTTCTTCTCTCTTGTGGCACAAAGCCTGTCAGGAGGCCCTCGTTAAACAGTGACACCAGTAGTCTCATTAGGTCATGTTTCAGGTATTTAGGAGGCATCCTAGGATGTTGAGGTCCATCAGTGCAGTGTTTTGGGGCTTGGAGAGTGCATCTAGGACCTTCTGGGTTATGTTTGTTGGTATTTTTTGGGTGGCATCGGGGTGGGGGTAAAACTGGAGCTCACGTTGTCATTTGGCAGATTTGTTACATTGTCTCGTTGTGTACGTGGCATCGGGCAGATTTGCCACACTGCCTGGGTCTGTGTAGGTGGCATCTGTACACTGCTGTCTGCTGCCATTTTAGTGTTTAGAAATAGCAAAAGAAAGTCTTGTAGTTGTCTTTTGCCAGGGAGGCTGTGTTTACCTCAGATTTGGCTTTAGTAGACTTAAATGCAGTCTTAGTAGTCTTTGGAGTGTTTTTATCACACTGGGCATGACACTTTTGTAATCTTGGCTGTGACTTTTTTCCTTATGTTATACAGCTTTACATTCCACCAGGGTGGTTTGTTTTTCAAGTTAATTCTAGGCTTTTTTTCTTGTTGGCACAGCCTGTCTTTATGCACTTATTGACCTGATTGTCCAGGGTTTTCATAGGATCATAGATTAGTACTAGGCTAAATGCCATTGTGGGCCATTTTAAGCCTAGTCAATTACCCCATGTGAAAATGTAAACACCTTAACCATTATGTCAACCTCCCCATTGTTGTGTTTGTTTTTTTTTTGTGTGTGTGTGTGTTTGAGCAATTCTCCTTATGCATCTGTATTTTCAGGGTTTGGGGGAGTTGACACGTTAGTAGCTGGAAGTTTACCTTAGAAACGTTCATAAATGTTAAGGGTTAGCCAGGGTCAAAGAATTGCTTTTTATTATGAAGGAGATTGCTTTGTAGTCTTGACGTTACCAGAGAAGACACTACATGCTGGGGGGGCAGTTGTCGTCCAGGGTGTTTGCTTTATAAAGTCCAGCAATCCCTGAGCCTGCATGTTTGGGGTCATAAGTATCTCACATTTGTAGTGGGATAGTTGAAGTTGCCCATGAACATGGTATTGGATTGAATAGTGAGAGCCACCAGTAAATCCAAGTATAATCTGTGGGTTTCTTGGGTCATAGTGTCCTATGGGTTACAAGGATATTCTGTGGATCCTGGACATGGGTAGCTCAAGCGCATCATTCTGTTTGACAAATCTTGAGGTGAGTTTGTTGTTAATATAGATACATCTCCACCTTTGGTCCTTGCTCATGCAGCAGCTGGCCTGGCCCTAAATGTGTGGAAGGTGTTGTAGTCCTGCACTACTTGAGCTGCTCTCTGCAGCTTTAAACTGTCAGTAACTGCCCAGATGTGCACCTCCTCCATGGTGAGGAGAGCCTAGAGGGAGTGGAGTTTCCCAGCATTGAATAGTAACACCTTTAGCTTCACTTGGGTTGGTTTTGATGTTTTGGAAGGTTTGGCAGCTTGGCAGTGTCTAAAGACGCTGTGGAGAACAAGGTTTTAGTCAGTACTTGAAAGCCTAGAGGGGGAGAGGTGGAGAAAATCCTTAGCAGCATCCTTTGTTGACCATATCCACCCATACTGACAAATTTTGTACTGCCTTGTACTGACACCATAAACTTAGCCAGTTACTGAAGTCATCTTTTGTTTATATTGTGGCTTCATCCTTGGTGAAGGTACAATGCTGTTTAATGTAGGTTCAGTCCATCCCTGGCTGTAACAGCTAGCTAGCTTTCGCTTTCAAAACTTCAAGGGCACCTTCCGTGTGCCCAATCATTATTCGGCTCAAGCTGAGTGGAAGAAAGAGTGGTTTGGGCTCCAAACGCTTCAGCGCTGTCCTGCCACCAAAGAGCGCTCACGTTGTAGCTTTCAAGAGTCGACTGTCTTAACACTTTCCACTGCTAGGCTGAGAAGTTCCCTTCAGGGTTAAAACCTTCCACTTGTTTTTATGACTAAAGTTGAAAACTTTTTATCTGTAAAATTAGATCTGAAGTAGGATATTCATTTGTCTGCAACCTGTGGGTTATGGATCCGATATCGGATCCGAACCGGCATAGTTTTCCAGCTATGGATCCAAGCTCTCAGCTCCTCCCCTCACCCATAATGCCCTGCTCTACCCTCATGACCTCAGATCTTGTTTGCCGCGCTGGTAACTAGATGTGGATACATAGCTCTCAGCTAAGTAGACTTTTTCTTGTTGAAAAATAGACTATTTTCTCTTTCTTTAATAATTTTTGTGTGAAAGTAGTAGGTTTCCCGTTTATATAGACTGTTTTTAAGTGTATTTTAAGTTACAGTAATTTTTATTCCCTCCCTCGCTGTAGAGTGTGTGTGTAGGCCTGTGTGCTTTATTTTTTGTTTAAGTTACTTTTCAGTAACTTTGGGTTGTTATAGATTATGGCTGAACAGCCTAAGTCTATATTTTCCAAATGCTCCGAGTGTGGCCATAAGCTCTCTCCGCTGGTGGCCACACTCGGTGTTAGTGTCTTGGGGTTGAACACCTCACATCTGGTTGTACCATTTGTGCAGGGTTCAACCCCAGGGCACTGAGGAGCGGAGGTCCAAGCTGGTCTTGGCGGGTCTTTTACCGCCGGACTCGGCTCCGACCTCCGCTCCTTCGGGGACTCCTGCGGCTGCAGTAGTTCCCCCTGTGGCACCCCCTCCTGCTCCGGGGACTCAAACTCCCGCTTCTGGAGAGGAGAGGGATGCATCTAGAAAGGACCGGAGGGAGAAGCACCACAAGCGGCGGGCCGAGACCTCTGTTTCGGCCCCGCCAGCTGCTGGCTTCTCCCCCGGCTCCGTTGTCGGTTCGGTCTCCTCCTTCTCGGCTCCGGTCCCCTGTTTGCTTCTCACCGGGTCCCGAGGAGGAGGAGACCCGATCTCCGTCGAGGCTATCGAGGAGGCATTCCAGGCCTACCTCGGTAGCCTCGTCGAGATCTACCCATAGCCTTTCGATGCTGATCTGGACCGGATGATGAGAAGGTTCATCCAGGCCCAGATGCAGATGGGAGTGCTCTTGCCTCCCCTCGGGGAGCTCAACACCCTTTTAAGCCTATTGCTCCTTCTCCGACCCGCTACCGGGTTGAGCAACTGGAGCCGAGCAGCTTCGAGCGGGGGAGGTCGGAGCCGATAGTACTTGGTACTTCGGATCCGACCCTGCCCTCGAGTGTCGGACCCGATCTCGGAGCCTGGATCCGAGCCGGATCCTGGGGATCAGTGCTCCTTCGGCGCCGTCTGTGTCGGAGCGCACTGTCCTTCGGATCAGAGTGCCGGCGCCGGCTCCGATCCACTCTTCGGATCCGAGGGAGCCGATTGTCGGATCCTTTGGTCGAGGTCGGCTCCCCTTCGGCTTTTGATGTAGTGGAGAGGGCTCTGTTGAGGGTCTCCGGACCCCGGCACTTGCTTCGGCTCCGTCGCCTCCCTCTGCACTGGGCCAGGCTTCCACCATCCGGCCCCTGGGACAGCCCGCTTCTGTGCCCCAAGTTGCTCCCATGGAGCAAATTGCTGCTGCGAGGACTCCTCTGACAGCCCCCAGAGGAGGCTCCTGCAAGCATGCAAAAGGAGGCACATTGTCTCCCCTGAGTCTCTCACTGAAGACACGGACTTGGAGGAAGGGGAAGGCTCCCCACGGTCACCCCCCGAGGGTGTCTCCTTCGGAGACATCATGGAAATACTCCGTATTAGGGGGTGGTCTGCCCCAAGTCTTCCTCGGACGAGTCCGTGTTCTTGGAGGCATTCAACGGGCCCGTCTACCTCTTGGGTGTCCCCCTGCCGACCACCTGGTGGACCTTATTACCACCAGGGCGTGGAAGGAACCGGACACCGTGGAGCCAATTCCCAAAAGACCTGATAGAATCCTTAGCCCACCTTCCGACAGGACCCATTGGAGTAAGGGGCCTCCTGTAGATGCCATGTTGATGGCGGCCGCCACAAAGAGGGAACTGGCTCAGGAGAGTCCCTCAGTCCACCCACCGAGCAAGGAGTCTCGGATGATGGACCGCTTGGGGAAGCGGATGTTCAGTTCGGCGACCTTCTCGGTAAGGGCGCTGAACTATTTGGCACATGTTATTCGGATGCAGCGAGACCTTATTAAGGAGTACGCTGCATCCCCCCCTGAGTCCATTTCGGAGGAGGACAGAGTTCTGCACTCCACCAAAATGGCCACTCTTAGGTCAGTCACAAATACTTCTATGCGGCTACTCTCCCATGCTACGGAGGGCGCCGCTAGAGCCGCGGGGACAGGACTGGTCACGAGACGTCAGGCCTGGCTCCGCCACTGCGATTTTTCTGAGCCCTTCAAGGCGTCGTTTGCGAACGCCTTTGATGGTTCTGCTCTGTTTGGCAAGACCGCTCATGACGTTGACCCAGAGCGAGAAGGAACGGAAGACGCTGTCTGCCGTCGGAATCCGCTTCTCTGCACCCCAGAGGCCCTATTCTAGGAACCAAAAGGGTCAGAAGAAGATGTGGTTCCGGAAGTCGCAGCAGTCCCAGCCTGCTCCGGACAACCAGTCCTTCCGCGGCAGAGGAGGACAGGGAGGACGCCGCCCTAGAGGCAGAGGGGCTCCCAGAAACTTCGGGTCCAGGGAACCTTTCTCTGAACGGCCCGCAGCAACCCTGAGGGTTGCCCGACTGCTCTACTCTGGAGGCAGTCGGGACGTTGGGCACCTAGCGGCATGGGAGTCCATAACATCGGACCGCTGGGTTCTCCAGATCATATCCAGGGATATCGCATTCCTTTCCTTCACCTTCCAAAGATGAAGTCCCTCCCAGACGTACCACCCGGTCAAAGGGAGGCCGCTTTGGCAGAAATTGGCCATCTGCTAGAGAAAAGAGCCATCCAGCCCGCTCCCCAGACCAGATCGGATCAGGGTTCTACTCCAGATTCTTTTAGTGCCAAAAAAGACGGGGAAACTAAGTCCAATCCTAGACCTCTCTCTCTTGAATCTGGCAGTCCCCAAACAAAAATTCCGAATGGTCACTCTACAATCTATTCTCCCCTTCTGGGAGAAGGCCACTGGATGTGCTCGATAGATCTCAAGGACGTGCTATCACATCCTAATGGACAGGCGCTCCAGGAGGTTTCTCCGCTTCGGCTGGGAGCCAGTCACTACCAGCACCGGGTCCTTCCCATTGGTCCCACAAGAGCACCCAGGGTGTTTACCAAAGTACTAGCAGTGGTAGCGGCCCACCTGAGGCTTCAGGGGTGCAGGTCTTTCCCTACCTGGACGACTGGCTCCTTACCGCCCAACGAGGCATCTACTTCTCTCGGCCGAGACTCCTTTCTCCATCTTGCTCCATTTCTGGGCATCACAATAAATATAAACACGTGCAACCTGACGCCCACTCAGCTCTTAGATTTCATAGTGGCCAGACTAGACACAAGGAGTTTACGAGCCTTCCTCACTGCGGACAGAGTTCTAAATCTGCAGCTCCAGGTGCGGGCCATTCTCCATTCATGTTCTGTTCCAGCGGAGTTGGTCCTGAGGGCTCTAGGGTCCATGGCCGCCGATAGCACTTCTTCCTCTTGCCAGGCTCAATATGCATTCTGCAGTGGACGCCTTAGTACAGTGGTCATACCTTGCTCTCCCCATGCATCATCCCATAGCGATCAGCAAGGCTTGCAAGCGGTCCCTCTTGTGGTGGCTCCACTCCCGGGATCTCCACGAGGGTCGCCCATTTTGTGCTTCTCCCCCTCTCGCCACGGTGACCACGGACGCCCCCCGCCTCGGGTGGGGGGGGCACTTTGCGGGCCGGACAGTCCAAGGCACGTGGAACGACTCAGAGACCTTACTGCATATCAATGTTCTAGAGATGAGAGCAGTGCTCTTAGCGTTGCTAGCACTTCAGGACTTTCTTCCCTTGGGAACAATTGCGATTCAATCGGACAATATGTCTGTTGTCTGGTACATCAACAAGCAAGGGGGAACAAGGTCTTACCCTCTTTGTCGAGAGGCCATGAGAGTTTGGGAATGGGCAATTTCCACCAATCGCTTTCTCATAGCAACGCACATTCCGGGTCGGTCCAACATCCTAGCGGACAAGCTCAGTCGCACCATTCTGACCCCTTACGAGTGGTCTCTCAATTGTCAAGTAGCGGAACGCATATTCGCACGGTGGGGAACCCTTCATGCGATCTTTTGCTTCTCCCTCAAACACCAAGTGCGACAGTTTTTCGCTCTAATACCTCCTCCGGAGGTACCCCAAGAGACGCTCTGGTGCATGCTTGGCCACCCGGTCTTCTGTATGCCTATCCACCCTTGCCTCTGATGCTCCAAGTTCTTCAGAAAGCCTCTCGGGTGGGTTGCAGAATGATTCTCATTGCTCCATTCTGGCCTCGACAGATCTGGTTCCCCTTCCTAAGGTCTCACTCGGTGAATCCTCCTTGGATTCTAGATCCCATCCCGGATCTGATTTCCCATCCATCCTGCATTCCTCCTCCGAACCTGGACAACCTGAAGCTGACCGCTTGGCTGCTCCAGTTCCACTCTTGATAAGGACTCCCGGTATTTCTTCACCGGTAAAGGCTATTTTGGTGGCGGCTCATAAACCATCCACTAGAAAGGTTTACAAGCAAATGGAAACGCTTTCTCTGTTTGGGCGGAGCGGCAAGGCCTAAATCCCTTCACGGTTCCTCTCCTGTAGTGCTTGATTTTCTAACCTCTCTCTTTAATGATGGTGCCAGCAGTTCCACAGTCAAAGTTCAACTGGCGGCAATTTCTCACTATCACATTGGTCATGAGTCTAATCCTCTTATGTCAGCCAAATTGTGCAAAACATTTCTTAAAGGTACTTTCCTTCTCAGGCCCCTATAAAGCAAGCAGTTCCTCCTTGGGACCTTTCTTTGGTCCTACAGGCCTTGACCGCTCCCCTTCGAGCCCGCTGCTACGTGTGGATCTCAAATTCTTGTCCTACAAGACAGCCTTTTGGTAGCCATTACATCAGCCAAGAGAGTTTCTGAACTTCAAGCTTTATCAGCTAAACCTCCTTACTTGGTATTTCATCCGGACCGTGTCTCCCTCAGGACCAACCCGTCCTTCCTTCCTAAAATCGCTTCTGAAGCAAACATCAATCAATCCATTAACCTCCCTGTTTTCTTCCCTAAGTATGAAAACAAAGGTGAATATAAGCTACACTCACTAGATGTTCACAGGCAACTAAGATTTTATTCAACAGGACAGCTGGTCATAGGCAATCCGACCAGCTGTTTATTTCCTTTGCAAAATTCAATTTGGGCAAGCCAATTTCTAAAGTTTCTCTGTCCCGCTGGATTTCACAGTGCATTTTATTGGCTTATCAAGCGTCAGGAAGGCCGCACCGGGGTGTTCATGCCCATTCAACCCGGTCAGTTTCTACCTCGGCAGCCTTCAAGGCTAGGATTCCTCTAGATGATATTTGTGCAGCAGCCACGTGGGCTTCATCTCATACATTTATTTCTCACTATAAGTTGGATCTTGCATCTAGGGGTAGAGCATCCTTTGGCTCCGGTGCTCGGAATATCCTTCCATGATGGCGCCCAAGATTCAGGTAGCTGGGGTCTCTGTCCCACAGGTTGCAGCCAAATGAATATCCTACTTCCGATTTTGAAGGTTTGGACTCACCACAACGCTTCCATCTGAGTAGGTGTATTCATTTGTCTGCAACCATCCCGCCCTCCTATCCCCCTGGCCTTTCAGTTTCCTGCATATTCCGTGTTACCCTTTTGAGGGTATTGTTGCTTTGGCAAACTCGATCTGAGGTCATGAGGGTAGAGCAGGGCATTATGGGTGAGGGGAGGAGCTGAGAGCTTGGATCCATAGCTGGAAAACTATGCCGGTTCGGATCCGATATCGGATCCATAACCCACAGGTTGCAGACAAATGAATACACCTACTCAGATGGAACGTTATGGTGAGTACATAACTTCTAATTTTATTATGCTACGAAAAACTGTGGGGTTGTTTTTGACTGTCACATGACTATTAGTAATTTTTAAACAGGAGCTTTACTTTTGTGGACAAATTTGTTAAACTAAAGCGGTTTTACTTTTCAGTTCTGGAGTGTTTAAAGTGCTTTTCATTGTGTTTTTTTGGTTGAAAAAGTGACTTTAAATACTATTGATCAGTTTTACCAACTACTGTTGCCAGGCATCTTTTGGCTTCGTCATAGAATAGCCCACTGGTTCCTTTGTTGTTCATGCTGCAAAACTAAGAAAATTATATAGCTTTTGCTGTGGCAGTCGGCTGACTGCTGTGTACATTTCTGGTTTGTCCACTCTTCTTTTTCCTTGGTTCCCACAGGTTAGTAGACGAGTACTAGGCTAGCTGCTATTGTGGACCATTTTAAGCCTAGCCAGTTTCCTTTGGTTTGAATTGAACCTTGTACCTCTTGTCTGTGAGGTAAACACCTTAACTATTAAGCCAGCCCCCTGCAGGTGTAGTTCTTACAATTGTCATGGACCTTGGGGTTAGAAGCATCCTCTGTGGTGGTTTGGGAGTACCCTTGGTTGGGCGAAGAACCACCCTTGCTCCTCCTAGGAGAAGGAGTAGGAAATGCCTGCTCCTATAGAAGTTTGGCCTGCAAAAGTAGGTCTTCTTTAGAAATTCTTGTCAAAAATAAGCAAAAACTATGTATATTTTATCCTGTCTCTGGTACTCTGGACAAGAGTGATTTATTGGGTCATCTCAAGCTTTAGGTCAGGCTCTTTACCATTCCAGTTCAACTGTTACTAGCAAGAGAAAAAGGGATTCTTTATTTCTTGAAGAGGTTCAGGATTTTGAACCACTAAATGATTGTGAAGGGCAAACTTCTGATCTGATGGTCTTTTCCATCCAAGTCAACAAACTGGTTATCACTTCTAATCTGATCCAACCTCTGTGCCTTTTTTTCAAGCTGTTGGATACAGAGCTCAGACTCCTCTCTACCCATAATTCCCTGTTGTCCTTACAGATTTATTTCCAGAACAAACCGATTGTTTTAGTGGGAACGTAATGACGTTCCACTCTGTCTGAAGTAGTATTGTGATTTGTTGCAGCGGGGTTTTCCGGAACAGACACCAATCTCTCCTGTTCTTTCAGGACTTGATGTTACAACATGTAGCTTGCCTGATAGCCAGCTTGCTACCCCCCAAGAAGGCAGATTGAATAATGTTTTTTGGTCTTATGAGTTATATCCTAATCCCACATCGGACCCATTAGTTATTTCTTTGAACTCAGCTGCTGCTAAACATCTTAATAGCAATCTCTCCTCTTCTGACAAAGATGAGAACATTTTCAGTTTGGTAAAGCTTGTATTCTTCTGAAGCCCTTATTTTTAGAATTCTTAACTGTTAAACTTATGCTTCCCTCTTTTGAGAATATGAGGAATATTATGTCATCTATTTCTTGTTCAGAGGAAACTAACATTTTTGTGGAACTGGCTTGTTCTGTATCTCAAGTGGGTCCCAACAGTTTTAAATGTGCGTATGGTTCTGCTGATTCCGCTTCATGGGCTGTTGCCGCTGGAGCAGACATGAGAAGGTTTGCATGATTGCATACACAAAACCTTCTTGAGGGTGTTAAAGTCAAAATTTTCAATTCTTCCTTGCACTGAGAGCTAGATTTAAGACCATCTACTGCAGTGGTCCTTAAGTCTGCTGAGAGCTACACTGATTCAACAAATTTCTGATTTGTCAGCTTTCCGTCAAGTTTAACAGGTTTAATACTACCTTTACAAACTTGCTCAGAAAGCAAAATAAGCGATCACAGCAAGATGCTTGTAAGCAAGCATTCAAAAAAACGGTGGCAGGTAGGTTCCAAAAGGAGAGGAGGAGCACCCCCCAATAGAGCAAAGTACGGTCCAAGTCTGAATGTGTACAAGACACCCCCCCCCCTTGGCAAATTTTTAATCCTCTCAAAAAGTCTTAACCTCTGTTTCTTTCTGGCAAGTAATTGATCAAGGTTACAGATGGCAATGGAGTCACTTCCTCATTTTCAAGAGATTCCACCTCCGCTGCCAGGCCAAATTCCTCTTCTCTCTTGTCAATTATGCACCTGTTTTCTCGGGGGCAATAGAAATGGTCCCACCTCCTCAGCTAGTAAAAGTGTTTTATTCAGCAATGTTCCTTGTACCAAAGAATAAAAGTTCATAGACAGCAGTTATGGATCTTTCTTTTCTAAATCTGTTTGTGATGATGCTAGATTTCAAATTTTATCCATTCACAACTTCTTGCCTCATGTTCCCCTTTTGAGTTTTCTGGTGACATTAGTTTAAAAGATGCTTATATTCCAAGATTTCAGAAATTTCTAAAGGTTTTCTGTGTCTCAATTCTCTGCATTACACTTTGTTCTATCTGTTGCTCCAGGGTTCTTTATAAAGTTTTTAACTTTGAATGAACACTTTCGTTAATTAAGTATTAACTTCAGATAAAGCACAGTACACAACCAGCTCTTTAAATAAAGAGGTAGTGATCATGTTTTTGCCAAGCTTCCTCTGTGATCCAGTCACATGCTCAGTTTCTTGTTTGAATGTAGTGCTTTCAGGAGGTGCTGCATTCTTTAAGAAAGCACCTCATTTAATTGGGTCTATATTACAAGATCAAATTCTTAGGTGATCGAGCACCTAAACATCGAACTTGTAATATCGAAAGCAAAAAACAGCGAATGGCCGATTTAATGCAGGAAAGATTTCTCTTGGCTGTTCGCCGGATTTTGACGTTTTGTCTACTGTAGAGTGATCTCAGAGTTGGTATATTTAGGGGAGGAGGGGGCAAAGTCCCCCACTTAGTTTGAGTGTAAAGTTATTTTTTTCCCCCGTGGCCAGCAGACGTGTTTTCCTACGCAGTTTGACGTTTTTGGGTTTGATATTGCAAGTTCGATGATTAGGTGTTCGATCACCAAAGGATTCAATCTTGTAATACAGACTCATTTAATTTATATATATATATATATATATATATATATATATATATATATATATATATATATATACGCGTGTGTGTGTGTGTGTGTGTGTATATATATATATATATATATATATATATATATTTAGTGAGTAAATAATGAAACATTTAAATAAAATGTGTGAAAATGTCTAGCAAATAAAAAAATTAGAAGTAAATGAACAGTTTTGTCAGAATTCAGCTGCCCAGTTTTCCTTTCCAGTTCGTGCTCAGTCTGTAACCTATGCATCAGACTTTGCTGGGGAGCAGTGTTTTTTTTTTGGGGGGGGGGAGCTGTTTGCATCTGTAAATGCTGTCAAACCACTCAATTCTCTATGGTCCCCAGGACTGTTAAAAGCATTTAAAAACACCACAGTGGTGTGGTACACAAATAGCAGAGAACCAGATCCTCCCTTCTGTGTAGACTAGCCATGCTACTCTGGGATGTAGCTTTTCAACACAGTATCACTCTGCAGGCATCTTGCATACTGTCAAAGCAAATTTTTGGCAGACAAGCTGAGCAGGACCAGGACACAGACCCTCATGAATGGAAATTGAATCAGATCGTTACAGAAATTGATCCAGCTCTGGGGAACACCTCAAACAAATCTTTTTTTCCCTCCACTTGTAGCAATCGGTTGGAAAAATTCTACTCAGGGCTCCATGCAAGAAGGCCAGGAAGACAGATGCTTTTTCCTTTATTTGGACCGCAGTGTTTGTGTATGCCTTTTTCCCTAATATTTGGGGTCATTCTGAAGAAAGTACTCTACAAAGATTGTGGTGACTCCCATCTGCCCAGGCAGCAGTGGTTCTTCCTTGTTTTATAAATGGGCAGGGGCAGTTGCAACACAGACTGGATCTATTCACACAAGACAAAAGGGTGTTTGCATCCTGTCCTCAGACAGCTGCAACTGATGACTGCTTGAATGATAGAATGTTTACTTTTTTGGCACCTTTTCCTGAGTGTGCAGATATGTATTAAATGAGGTAAGAAACCTGCTACTAGAAAATCAGAGTAATAAATGAAAGGGTTTCTAGTTGGTGTAAAGAAAAGAACCAACATTCATTCAGGACTAGTATTTCTAGGTCTTCATTATTTGTGAGAGCTACTATCCCGTCTTACTCCTCCAAGGTTCATTTGTTGGCCATTTCAGCATGCTCTCCCATAGATCCCCCTCTTATGCAGTCTCCAGTTAAAATGTTTTTGAGATGGGTTCTGTATTTGAAACTTCCCAGAAAGCCAGTGGTTCATCCTTGGGGTATTAACTTTGTCAGAATAATACTTGGGCTCCATTTGGATTAGCTTGTCTGACTGACTTGAGCTTCATAAGGCAAACTCTTTACATGTTGCTCTGACTTCTGCAAGAAGAGCATCTGAGTTGCAAAGCTCTTGTGGTGGGTCAGTCTACTTATTTTCCACAAAGATAGGATTTCTTTGAGAACTAATCCTTCCCTTATCCGTAAAGTGGTACTGGGGTTTACTCTTAGCCAATTTTTCCATCTGTCTTTCCAGAACTTAAAAATGAGGGAGACAGGTTACTTCATACCTTGACTGGTCAGACAGCTTAGGTACCATCTTGAAGAAATAAAATCTTTTGGAACTTGTGATCAGTTCATTTGTTTTGAAGTTCGGAAGAAGACAGCATGTGTTAAAGCAGAGCATTTCCAATGGTTGTCTGTTACCTTTCGTTATTCTCACCACAACAACACTATTCCAGGCAGGGCGAGGCACGTTCTACCAGGGCATTGACTTGGGTGCCTTTTGGTCTGTTAACTTTCGTTATTCTCACCACAACAACACTATTCCAGGCAGGGCGAGGCACGTTCTACCAGGGCATTGACTTGGGTGCCTTTTGGTCTGTTACCTTTCGTTATTCTCACCACAACAACACTATTCCAGGCAGGGCGAGGCACATTCTACCAGGGCATTGACTTGGGTGCCCTTTGGAAAGGGTTGGACTTCAGTATTTTAGACCAGCAACTTGATCCACTGTGCACACTTTTACAAAGCACCGTAAAGTAAATTCTTCTCCAAGTCTTGAACAGGATTTGCTTGTCCCACCCTCCTGGGGCGGCTGGATCCTTCATTTGCCCCCCCCCCAGTTTTTTTAAGCTATGGTAATAGCTGTATGTAGCTTTAATCGTCCTCCCCTCCCAGTTCTTTTAAGCTATAGTAATCTTGGTATGTAACCTACATATAACCTTCCTAAACCACAGACAAAGTACACACAACAAATACCCTTAGCAGCTCCAAGCGCACTCTTTCAAAAAAACACCCACATCAGCAAATAGAGCTACATCTCATGGAGCCTCTACTTCTAAGCCCATAAGGCAAGTCACCACACAATCCAACATTCTAGTTATTGGAGACTCCATTGTGAGCCACACTGCTATCCCTCTCACTGGGCTGAGTAAGGAGAAAGTTAGTCAGTTGATTATCAGGGGATAGAATCCACCACATGCACTCAGGTCACTGGATCACAATTACCAGTATGACTCAGTCATAGTCCATGTGGGAGTAGATGACTTGAGACCTGCCTCCCTATACTATATGAAGAGAGACATCATAGAGCTCTGAATATATGTCTCAGGCTGATATGAGCCTAGCATGTTACCTTCTCCAAGGATGATGTCACAATATGAACAAAAGATGATTGACTTTAATGACTGACTTAGTGTCTGCTGTCATTCTAAGGGGGTGCAATATTTGTCAGCATGGAAGGAGATGGTCAAAAGACCATGCTGCTTTGCCAGGGTGGTCTGCACCTCTTCCCTTTAGGCTTTCGAATATTGGCTCAAACATTGTCTTACCCCCATAGTGCCTTTTTTAGGCAATTCCAAACTGAAAGTACTGCTGACATAGCAAATCAAAACCAAGAAAATCTAAATGTTTTACTGCTCAATGCTAGGAGCCTAAACAAAAAACTCCCCTCCCTGGAAGCTGTTTACCCTAGAGAATGCTGATGTCTGTGTGGTTTCTCAGACATGGTTTAAAGCTGCGGACAGCATGCCAACAGTGCGGGGTTGTAATGCCTTCCACGCATTTAGACCAGCTACTTCACAGGCAGGGACCAAAGGTGGAGGTGTCTCTATTTACATCAAAAATAAATATACTTCAAGGCTGGTCAAATGGGACAATGCACTTGAGCTACTCCATGTTCAAATCACCATAGGTAAAATGCAGTACCACTTCCTTGCAAGCTAGAGATCCCCCTCTATGACCTAGAAAACCCATACCATATATTTAAGCGTATTAGAAACACTAACCATCCAACCCAATACCATATTCATGGGTGACTTTAATTACCCAACTATTAACTGGGAATCCTATACAACATCAAATGTACATGCACGGAGATTCCTGGATTTTGTAAAAACAAACTCCCTGGACCAGATAGTCAATGCACCAACCAGGGGTGCAACCATACTGGATCTGGTGCTCACTAATATGGAAGAGTGCTGAACACCTCTTACTGTAATGCCTTCCCTGGTAAGGTCAGACCACAAAATGGTCTCCTTTGAAGTAAAAATAAAACCTGGAACCCCAGCTAAACCGTGAATATTCATTAACTATTCTAAGGCTAACCTAAGTGAGAACCTGGCAAAATGTGAATTTCCTATAAACCATGAGAACACTTCTGCTTATGTAGAACTGTTCACAGAAACCCTGTGCAAGCATGTTAATAGCATAAGAGGCAGCTGTACCCACCAGGAAGAAGTACAGAACGAACTCAAAAAAAAAAAAAAGCCACCCTGGTGGAGTCACAAAATCAATCGGCTGTATAACAGGAGGAAGAAAATCCTGGCAAAAAGTAGGAGGTGCAACACCCAGCAGGATAAAAGCACTCTCATTAAACTAAACAAACAAACCAGAGGACAGATAAGTCTACCAAAGCAAATTTGAGGTAGGGTTGGCCTCCCGGGCCAAGGACAACCACAAAGCATTTTTTAGCTATGTCTGCAACCTCAAAGGCAATACACAACTGCGTGCAGAGCTCATTGTAAATGGAGCCACCTATACTGAGCCAGAAGATCTAGCAAACCTCCTGGCTGATAAATCCAGCTCCAACTTTACTCCTGTCTCCCCCTCAACCTTTCCTCAGGAAATATAAAATATAACTCCCCCTTACTATCACTAGAGAACAAGTCTTTAATGCTCTAAGACCAAGAAGACTGCATCAATGGGCCCAGACAATATCCCAGGATGCCTCCTAAATAGCACGAAACATGACCTATCAGGGCCTCTGGAATTACTGTTTAACTGTAGCCTGCAAGCAGGCTTTATGCCTCAGGAATGGAGAAAGGCAACAGTCATCCCCCAGCACAAAAGTGGGCCATCTACACACCCTGGAAACTACAGACCCATAAGTCTCACTAATCTTGTATGTAAAGGCATGGAAAGAGTTCTCATGGAGATGATAAATAGAGATATAGTAAACCTCCAGACACTGGACACAACCCAGTTTGGTTTCATCAAAGGTAGATCATGCCTACTCACCTGGTGGACATCTTTGAGAAGTCACCAAAGCAATGGATGGGGGCAAAATCATTCACACTGCCTACCTTGACCTGGCCAAGGCATTTGACACAGTACCCCACTCTGGCATTGTTGACAAACTCAAGAGGTTGGGTACAAACCCGTATGTCACCCGGTGGATAGCAAACTGGCTGACAGGACCCAGGAATTTGGAATCGAGTCCACCTCTACAAAGAGGCCAGTCACAAAAGGGGGCCCCTAGGGGATCAGTCCTTGGACCACTCCTTTTTGACATTTACTTCTCAGAAGTCAAGGCCAATGTCAGTGGTCTCTGGCTGACTAAATTTGCAGATTGCAAATTAGGAACCGTCATTGAATGTCACACTGATAGAAATGTTCTCCAGGAGGGGCTGACACAGACAAACAACTGGTGTCAGAGTCATGGACTAAAACTAAATGCCAAGAAATGCATAATAGTATCTTTTGGGAAGTAATCCATCCCTGGTAACTATCATATTGACAACACACCCCTTAGAGTTGACACAGTAGTCAGGGACTTAGGGAAGCACACAGCATTCTCGCATTTGATTATTGTGTCTACAGTGGTGAGGAAATCGTTCTGTGGTGCGCAACGTATAAACAAAGGTATGACATCGAAGTCCAAGGAAGTCATTGTTCCACTGTATTCGGCATTCATCATACCTATCATTGAGTACAGTGCCCCCTTTGGTATGTATCTAACCAGGCATGTCCAACAACTGGAACATCCACAGAGGTTCCTCACTAAAAGAATACGTAAGTAATATGTCCTATGCAGACCGTCTCAAGGCCCTAGCCCTGTATGGTCTCCTACAGGCTTTTGAGGGGAGATCTGTGCCTGGCGTACATGGCCTTGTCGGACCCCACTCTGCTGGACCTCCTGCATATCCACAAAACAAACTGTACCAGAATTACCTGTTCTAAAAACTTAAAACCTTACCTGTGATGTAAACAGGACCTGCCGGAGAGAGAGGTATGTATCCCAGAGATTACCCCGTGTATGGAACAGGCTCTCCATCCATGTGAAAGAGTTTCTCCCTAATCCAATTCAAGTGCAACTTGGACAATTGGATGGGAAGCTGGAAATTCATCCCTGGTCTGGCACCCATCTCTCTGATGCAAACGGATAACCTGCCAGTGGTTAATCTCCCAGGCCCAAGCTTAGACTTATCAAGGGTATCAGAACTTGTCAGAGATTTGGGATGCATGGCTAGGCTTAAAAAGGCCCTTGTGGTTGTTAGGCTAGTAAACACCTGTGAAGCTTCACTTGTCCCTTCCTCCCAGTTCTTTTAAGCTACAATAATCTTATGTAGCTTAGTTCGTCCCCCCCTCCCAGTTCTTTTAAGCTACAATCTCTGAATGTAGCTTAGGCTACTGCAGCAGTAGTCGTAGTGATGTATGTAGTAAAGTTGTCTTGATTAACTTACTGTAACAGCTGATCACTATTGCAGTAGCTGCTTTCCCCCCCCATCCCCTTTTGTTTTTGTTTCTGCTTTTTGCAAGGCTGTGGACATAGATTTTTCTTTTCCTAGCAATGCCCTCTAAGGGCTTAACCTCCCTCTCTGTTGGCATGAAAGCTGCGATGGGCTAGGTGTACAAAACCTGACTTTTTAGTCCCTCGAGCTGACTAACTATCTGGACTAGTGAAAGTTGCCCTGAACTTTGGAAGCTGACTGGCACATTCTGTGCAGGATATAATCCCGTAATAGCTTCGGCTACTGCAGCAATGATAATTTGAACATCTTCTGTTACGATAAGTTTACTTACACAGTTGTACTTTTAGCTGTTAGGAACTGATTGCATAAACTCAGACAAGCAAATGTTACTTGCTGCCTAAGCCTGATTCTTGTATTCTTAGGTTGTGTTTTCATTTCACTTCTCTTTTTGAGACTGACACAACTTGAAACACACACTGAATCCTACAGTTTGTTCTCTGGTAGCTTACATGCTTCGGACTGCATTGCAGGGAATGTAGGATTCAGACCGTGTCTGATGTGTTTACTGAGCAGTATTGTATTTAACCTGTGGTGATGTATAGCTAGCACAGGAAATATAACAGTGCCCCCCCCCCCCCCCCACACACACACACACATAGTTATGTAAGAAGTTGAACAAGTGCTTTAAAGATAAGTACAAAGGCACAGTAGAGAATGTGGGTTTTGCAGTCCATTACTTGGTTTTTATTTCACTGCCAGTTGTGGTTTATAATTTCCCGTAAGATGGTTTTATGTCAAAGTACACCTTTAAGAAAACAGCATTGTGAGGTCTTATGATAGCAGCCCTCCTATGTGGCAATAGAGGAAGGCTATGAGGGATGTCATACTTTAGTGGGCAGAGGTTTTTCTGTCTTGGCATCCACCCTGTCAGACTGTAATGTTTAGCTTGTTTTAATTCCACCCATGCTTCTACCCCTGGGGAAAAAAACCTTTTGGTGGTGCCTATAGTCTGTTATGACCCAGTAACTGTGTGTAAAGCAGACAGTTAACTGGGTACTTTTACAAATGTGAAGCCATAGAATGGACTGGCAGTTAAAAAGAATACTTATTTTTTTTTTCTGTCTGCCCTGCTGCTTGTTGATCTTCAGTCTCTGTGGCCAATCAACCGACCTCTTTTCCAGTCTCAGAAAAATGAGAGCCCACTGAGAGATGGCCAAGAGGTGGTTTGGGAATTTTTCTTGTATGACCTTAATCCCCCATAGGTGGCCAGATAAGGAGTAGAAGTGGTATGTGTAGAGGGCTGACTGCCCTGGTCATCTGTTTCCCAAAAGGGATGCTTCCTGCAAACAGCCATGCCACCTTTGTCGAACATGGAAACATTTTTTTCCAGTTTCCACTGGAGAAAATCACACCTGTTTAGCAAGTGACTGTATCCTCTCTGCCCCCCACCCACCAAGGAAGAGGTGAGTGGGTCACATGCCTTCTCTCCCTGGCTTTATCAAACCCCGGTTGCCTGCGTCACACGTAGCGCTCCATCCCTCTGTCTGAAAGTGAAGTATTTCATCATATTTGTAAGATTATGTACCCCCCTCCCCCATACTTTTGTTTTTGTACTCTGCATTTTTTTAAGCCAAGCACTTGTGCTCCTGAAGCCACATTACCAAGCTGCTAGTTATGATGGTGTGGTTACAAAGGGTGAGTTAACATCTGCCATACACGCAAAAAATGTTACAATGTAAGCCCTTTTCTTTGATAACACCACATTCCAGGAGAAAGCTGCTTGTTGTATCTCTGGGCAGCTAGTGTTCTCGAAGTGCAGAAGGGTAGGAGAAGTCTGTGTACTTTATCTTTAGCTTCCAGATGCTTCCACTTTTTTAAAATGAGACCTTTGGTCACAGTAAGCCTCTGTGGTTGCGCAAATTAAATATTTGCTTTCTTATGTTTTTTTTTCTTTTTTTTATTTTATTTTAGTGTAAAAATGTGATTTTATTTATCCTTTTCATTTCAGTCGTTATTTAACTTGCTGGAGTTTCGCAGGCTGGTGTTGAATTATGCAACTCCTGCATGTGCTCAGAATGTACCGCACAATCATAAGGTACGTTTTATTTTGAACAGAATTACTTACTCATATGCAGTTAAGAATCTCTAATTTCAGAAGTGAAGCACAACAGTTGTTTGTGTTTGGTTGCCTTAATTTATGTCTGTGAAGTCGTGTTAGCCTGTCCGTTTCTGTGCATCTTTCATATATCCCAGATAATGGAACAAATCTTTCTAATAACACCACTAGAGCACAGTTTCTAGAGATGTGGATGTTGCACTCTTTATATGGGGATTGCCTTGTGTTCTATAAATCTAATTTAAGTATTGGTACCCTAAACTTTTTTCTTTTTGCGTGGGTGTTATCTTTTCTTATGGCAGAAAGTTAGCAACATGCCTGGTTGTCTGTTTTGGTGATAATTGAGTGATTCCTGTGGTTGGCTATGATACCGTCCCAGCTGAATGTGGTGATTTGTCTTGCTCTTAATTGCTAGAAACAGTTCAGATGTAAAATACCTTTTGCAGCTAGCATCTTGGCAGCTTTCCTCCCAGACTGTACATCTGAGTGCTGACTTTAGGCGAAGGTGTGTCATCATACCTCTCAACTGTACAGATTTTTGCCTCATATTTTTGGTCTGTTGCTTATAAAATTATGGTTTTCTGGCAAATCCATTGAGGACTGAAGTCAGAAAATGACTGATACGAGTTTCAGACTTCATACCCATCCAGAAAATTTGTTAATGCAAAACCTGTTCCATCAATGTTCTAAGTTTGTAAGAGCACTATTTAAAAATTGTCCCTATTTTTTGAGTCTTTGTTCCCTCCCCCCATTATTTGTGCCTTTGTCCAGATTTCTTCCACTAGGAGATTTGAGAGATATGGCTATGATGACTGAACCTGTTGTAGTCGTGGTACACTCTGTTATTACAGAACTTTTCCATTCCCACAGAGCATGAGTACATAGCTGTTGTGTTGTAGCAAGCTGCATGGATGCAGGTGAGCACTAATGCTGTGCAGTTACATCCTAATACACTGGGCTGAGCACTAATGCTGTGCAGTTATACCCTAGTACACTGGGCTGAGCACAAACGCTGTGAAGTTGTACCCTAGTACACTGGGCTGAGCACTAACGCTGTGCAGTTTTACACTAGTATACTGGGCTGAGCACTAATGCTGTGCAGTTATACCCTAGTACACTGGGCTGAGCACTAATGCTGTGCAGTTATACCCTAGTACACTGGGCTGAGTACCAAACAGCAACCCTAAGGCTGATGTATTGGCCCCATCATCTCCATGAATGCATTTGTAAAACTACTTGGCATGTGGCACTATTATTCGTGGTATTCATGTCATTTGTAGGGTTACTGCTCTTAAAAGCTTAGTTTGGTTTGTCGAGTTCCCCCCAACACACTAGTCTAATCTAGTCATAGGTGTAGGACCTTGTGATAATCGAGGTGCGTCTGATAATCGCACCTGTCCTTGCACACTATGGATGTCTACTGATGGGTTGTTTGGAGTTATCTGTGTATATACATGCACACAATGACATCAGCCTGTTGATGTGCGCAGTTTGAATCTGCCTGTACATATTTATGGTAGCACCATAAATTGACATTTAGCATATTTAATTTGTTGACAAAGCTGGTCCCACTAGGTTTGTTTTCATTAGACATCTGAAATAGTAATAAACTCGGGAGAATTTGTCTGGGACACTGAATATTCCTTGAGGAGCAGCCTTCTTGTGGTTAGGGAGAAGTTCCAGTTTGAGAAAATGGGGAATGCTGAAGTAGTGAATTTATTAGGTTACTGTTTTTGCCAAAAGGTTATATGTTGCATTGAGCTGTTTCGCATACTCTGCTGTACTGAAGGACATTAGTTCTAGGAATAAACATCGAATTGCTTTGGAGTAGAATTTATGGATTCACAGTAAAGGATTTTTTTTTTCTTTTAGCTGAAAAACCATTTGCCTGTTGGAGATGATACTAAAGTTAAGACTGAAGGTCATGTGACCTGTAGTAATACAGAACAGCTCCACGGCACCCCCCACACCAGCCAGTACCCCCATCCTGGTCTACCTACACCAAGTAAATACTGGAAAAGCGCCCCTGCTAGAGAGGCACCCTAGGGAGCCTATGCCTAAGGCCAGCTGTGACAGAAGGGTAATGAATGGACAGCTTGAGGATGCTTTTGCTGTTGTAGATCCAGATAGTGTATGTTTCGGGCATTTTGTATGTGATTTATGGCACAGGATAACACAAGACCTGTAAGTAGTCATGGTTCCAAAAACATGGTGTTATTTATTTGCATGGCTGAAGGTCTACTTAGCAGATAGTGGTGTCTTTGGTTCATAGGTAATTACTAAGCTAACAACTGTATGGGGCTCTTAAGCATAGCTAGGCTTCCCAAGTGTATCTGGCAAGTTTTGGTACCATAGAGTTATTTTAAGGGGTTTGTGTAGGCTTGGGCAATGATGGTCAAGCATTTATAGGCTACCTTTGTCTACTAGAGACGTGCCAGACCAGGGTAAATTTCCAATTCCCAATCCACTGGTCCGAGTTGCACTTGAATTGGGTTAGGAAGGAACTCTGCTTCATGTGGCTGGGAAGCCTGTTGCAGAAAAGAGGTAATCTGAGACACATAGCTGTTCCTCTGGCATGTGTTATTTGTGTTGCAGGCAAGGTTTAGATCCCTAGATGGAGTAATTGTGATCCTGTTTGTTTTGTGGATGTTCAGCAGGTCTATAGTAGCAGGGTCATGGCCAAGCTTCTCTCTGGTGTAGCTGTAAGAATCCTCTTGTCACGCTACGCAGGATTGGCTGAAACCATGATGAAGGTTTAAACTGCTGCAGGATGAGCCTTGATTGGCGAGAAACTACTTTTGTCAGATGTATCCGTGAGAAAGTGAAGGACGGCAGGATTCATACTTAATATGGATCTAATCTTTGTATGACCCAAATGAAGACATTGTACCCTTTGGATTTGTATATTTTTCTAGCAGCAGACTTCTGTGATGTTGTTCGGATTTAGACCATCCTGGCCATGGTACATTGTGTCCCTATCCATGAATAGAACTAGAGGAATCAAGCAGTTAAAAGGACTAAAGGTCCAGGTGAGGCTATGTTGGACATGTGGGATAGAGGCCCCTGACAGGGATCCAGAAGTGGAGGTCTGCATATCAGACAAGATCATGAAAGAGGAAACTAGGTTTGTCTGTGCTAAGCATGGGGCAATGAGAATGACTTTGCACAATGTAGCTTTCTATGAATTTCATAAGTGGCAGCAAGGTAAAAGCATAAAGGAGACGCAAGGAAGCTGATGGACTTAGATCATCCCTGAAAATCTGGTCTTGTGGGAGTAGGGAAAAGTTGCTACTTTTGTTTGGGTAGGCAAAACCAGTCATAGCAATGCTTCTTCCAGTGACTGAAAAGTCTCCTTGCTGTGGACATGCTGAGAGATCACTTGTGGGGCAACAATAGACATGTACGAAGCTTGTCTGCTGCATAGATGGCATTACCTGGAATGTGCTGATGTTCGTGTTTCACTGCTGCAGTCCTAACCATTGGGTTGTCCATGCTGTGGGTAGCACTCAGTCGGTCCGAATACCAGAGTCAAGGTTTTGTGCGTCGGCTGCTGTCGCTTGTTGGGTGATGTCAGGTCATCTGAGCTATAAACGAGAGCAAGCGACGCCATTGCCTCAGTTTTTCTTGCCGTGGAGCCAATAGCAGAAGCAATTAGCAACAGTGCTGGTCAGCTATTTCCAGATTTCAAACTTCAGCTGAAAATGTCTAAAGCTAAGTACCCCATGGAGGATCCTTCCTTTTTCTTGCACTAACCGATGTCTGAAAAAGTCAATAACGGTTTCTCCTGTGGAAAGCAGATACTACACCAAGACTTCCATTCTTGCTGCGTCACTTGCTTAGGGCCAGATCGCGACGTACCCCGCTGTCGGTTCTATGCCCTCTAACACTGGAACTATTCGTCGTAGAGCTCTGTTTGTAGCCAGTTATTTTCGTCTTCCATCTCCTATTACTGATATGGCATCGGTCAGTCAGCAAACTGCAGATCTTTCGAAGAAATGTGAAGATATAAAGGATAGAGACTGCATAAGACCAAGCCTTCCGACGATACCACTGCTAAATGGGTAGTTAGTTCTTTGGAATTCAGTGAGGTGCTTTCGCAGCCCCGGATGCCCGACTTGATTACTTCGCAGGCCTCTACTGAGACACTTTTGGAGTCCTGTATGCCACAGATGTCTGCATCGCCTAACGAGACTTCGGCTGTCTCTGCCTCTGTTTGGTCCGGAGCCACCAAGCAGACACCGGCTTCCGAGGATACCGCTTGCGCTTCGGAATTCACTTCTAAGCCTTCGCCCTCTCTTCCGACTAACATGCCAACAGCACCGAGGGATATTCTTCAGGCCAGACCTAGAGCTACTCCAAAGAAAACAGCAAAAAGTCTCTATTCCACTACTCCTCCCCCTCAAACTAGAATGCTTAAAATGGTGGAGGATCTCGTCACTTTCATCCAGGGTAATCGGGTCACTCCAGCCAAAAGGAGAAGGGATCCTTCTCCAGACATGCAGTCAGATTTAGACTCTGAGGGATCTGAATCCTTTGTTTTTGAAGAGAAAAATCCTCTTACTGCCTATGAAGACTCAGATGCAGAATAATCTATTCCTTCTGCATCACCTCCGGAGGACTTTTCCTTTGGGGAAACCCTCCTCACCCTCACAGAACACTTCCAGTGGGAATCTGTGGATTTCCATCAATCCAAGAAAAGACCGAGTTTCTGGACGTACCCCAGCACAGGCCTCTGGCCATCCCACCCATCTTGAAGGTGGTAGATGATGTTTACCAAGAATCCAGCCTTATCCCTGATGCCCTTCCACCTGCCCCTAGAAAACCTGATGGGTACTACGGGTTACCCGACTCTCACAAATTCCTCTACAGAAATTCTGTAGCAGATCCAGAGGCGATTACTCAGGGAACTAAGGGAGTTAAGGCTACCTCTGCAAAGAACCCTACTCCCTCAGACAAGGAATCCAGGGCCTTGGACAGATTGGGTAAAGTATGTACCTCTACAGCTTTAACTATAAGGGTACTCAACTGTCAGCTCCATATGTTAAAATATCAACAGCACACTTTGGAACTTTTGAAACAGAAAATTTCTGCTTTACCAGATTTTACCAACAATAAAGAGATGGCAGAATTACTGCACTCTTCATCTCAGGTGGCAAAGCGCTCCTTGCACTGTGGATTTGACGCCCTAGAAGCCTCTAGCAGGGCAGCAGTGACAGGATCTGTTATCAGACGACATGCATGGCTGAAGGAACAACCTCTCCCTGATCATGTCAAAGCTAAAATCATGGATGCACCTCTTGACAAAAAACACTTGTTCGTACAGAAAACTGAAGAGGTACTCAAAAAGATGGAAGACTAAGCAAAATCGATGCAGACTGTTAAAGATTTTCTTCAAGTACAACCTCCTAGGTTCACCAGAAATTTTCCCTCTAAACACTGGTCCTTTTTTGCACCAAACAGGCAGGCACAAGGCAAAACCCGTAGGGACAGACTCACCAGGACTCCAACTCAGGGCCAGCAAAGAACTAAACAGTGGCCCCCCTCAAATACTAGAGCAGGGAGTTCAAAAGCAACCCTGTAGGGAAAAAAACTCTCAATGACTACCTTTCCCAGCTCTGCCTGCCTCCTCCACACCAAAAGCTAGGAGGAAGGCTATCTCTATGCAGAGAAAATTTGGAACTCTAACAAAAGATCAATGGGTCTTAAAAATCATTTCTCAGGGGTACAAATTAAATTTCCAAGAACGACCACCTCCAGGAGCATACCCAGACTTGCCTCCAAACCATTGGGCAGAAGCACTAAAACATGTGCAAAACCTAATATCCTTAGGGGCAGTAGAACCTGTACCTCCAGAACAAGTTGCAAAAGGATTCTATTCCAGACTATTCCTTGTTCCCAGGAAAGAGGCGACTTGGCGTCCCATCCTAGACCTATTCTTTCTCAATACTTTCATGGTAATCCCAAAATTCAAAATGCTTACCTTACGACAGCTTCTACCAATGCTGCCAAACAAAGCTTGGATGGCCACCTTAGACCTAAAGGATGCTTACCTGCACATCCCAATAAGTGAATCATGCAGAAAATTCCTGCGCTTCAGAACAGGATCACTACACTTTCAATTCTCTGCCTTGCCCTTTGGCTTATCTACTGCTCCCAGGGTATTCACCAAATGTTTAGCTCCAGCCATTGCCTTTTGCAGGCAAAACAATGTACAGATTTACCCTTATCTGGATGACTCTCATCCAGGCAGACTAAAAGGAACTGCTCCTGCAGCAGCTCTCATTTGTCAAAACCTTACTCGCCTCTCTGGGGTTCACTATCAATGAAAGGAAATCAAAACGGACACCTACCAGTAAAATCATATTTCTGGGAGCCTTACTGGAAACAGAACAGCAAATGGCCTTTCTGTCCCCAGAAAAACTTTTCTACCAAAATACTTCACTACTCTGGCCACCCAAACCCAGCTTTCTGCCAGGAAATTCCTGCAAGCTCTAGGGTACATAGCCTCATGCATCCTCCTGGAACCTCTGGCCAGACTACACATGAGGAAAATTCAGTGGTACCTAAAGAACCTGTGGTGTCAACACTCACAACCTCTGTACACCTCCCTGCCTCTTATCCCTTGCATAAGATTCCTCTGGTGGGCCCAGGCCTGTGCTCTGAACAAGGGACTTTCATTCACCCTCCGTCCCTCAGACCAGACCATAACTAAAGATGCTTCAGACATAGCCTTGCGCGCCCTCCTAGAAGGCAGATGCGCCCAAGGTCTCTTGGATCACAACTACTACCCTTGCACATCAACCAAAAGGAAATGATAGCAGTGCAAAACTCTCTGGCATCCTTCAAGCCCTCCCCCCCCTCAAACCCAGGGGTTTTGTCATATAAACAGACAACACCACAGTCCCGGTAGTACATCAACAAACGGGGAGGGACTCAGTCTTACCCCCTGTGCAGACTAGCCATGAACCTGTGGCTAGCAGCCTCATCCATGGGACTACATCTTATAGCCCAATGCCTACCAGTTATCAACAACACTTTGGCAAACCACCCAAGTGGAAACCTGCTGGACCCACACAAATGGCAGATTCACAGACATTTTTAAATTAAAAAAAGAAACCAAAAATGTGGATGTCACTGCAACAAAAAAAAACACCAAAAAAACAGCAGAGATATTCCAATGGACAGGCAGACCAGTAGATAAACAATATTAGCGTACCAGTTTACCACTTTTGTCAGGAACTGACTTCCTCAGAAATGTACATCAATCAAAATACAACCATCCTTTTAAATACCCTAATTTTGGCGCCAAAATTCAATTAAAAACAAACCATTAATAACTGATCAAAAACTCCTAATAAATACATTTTATCTAAACAGCCTCTACAATATAATCATAAATATATATAAGGAAAGGGAGGAAAAAACAAGAGCAATACCCATTGCCCCAGGTTGGCACCCACTGCTGCGCAACCTATCTGACTAGCCCCCCCCTGGCAGCTACCTCTGATACCTCACCTGCTATCCGGGGGGGGGGTCAACGATGCTGCGCCCAGACCTTCAGACACCCAGGCTTTCAGCATGGCTTATTCTACCAAAAACAAGAAATGAGCCAGCAGCAAGTAGATTGTGTCAAAAAAAGAGTAGTTTAATAAAAACTACCCCAACAGCATAATGGCATCCAAAAACAAACCGGTTTCGGCAATGGTTGAAAACCTAGCCTTCTTCAGTGTACAACAAGGAGCCAAAACAGAAATGCTGTATTTAAACAGATAAAGCCATGCTGATTGGTTACAAAATTTTGAGCATGTGCTGATTATCAAACAGCATAAAATAGCAAAAAATTTTTTGTATGATTGAAAATACATTCAAAAAATAAATCATTTTAAGGACTTGAGTACATTCATATTATGATTGGCTATTTCTATGTATATATTATATAAAACATATACATAATTCAATATTCCAAATATTAAAGCACCAATTATACATGATCCAATATTGAACAAAAATATATAAATATACATATATGCAAAATGCATAACAAATCAGAGTACATACTACAATATTGGCATTAGCTATTTCAATATATATAATTATATGTGTGTATTCTGAATATTGGAACACCATTTGTTCAACAAGCATGTATAATATATTCAATTTATAAACAATCATTTAACCCAGGGCTAAATAATGCTCCTAGTTTCGTAATCCATTTCTTTTCTTTAAGGTTGAGTTTATTGTGCCAACCACTCTTAATGGTTCTGTCACCAATGATTTTGTCAATAATAGTAAAATGAAATTTAGCAGTGCTATGCGTGAGAGTGTGTTTGTATAATGCATTGGTATTCTTATGGCATCTAATATCACTGAGATGCTCAGAGATACGTAATTTAACTGGTCTTGACGTCTGCCCTACATAAAATGAGTGGCAGGTGCAACATGCCAAATAAACGGCCCAATCAGTGTTACAGTTAGCAAAAAATCTAATGTCAAAAACTGTATTAGTATTCCTACTGGTGAACTCCTTAGTTTTCAACATATGCTTACAATTGACACAGTGGCCACATGGAAATGAACCAATAAGCCTATCACCCAAAATTGTAGTTTGATATATTTGTGGTAAAGTGGACTCATAGTGATGTTTGTAGTGATTAAAGTGACCAGCCAAATTCTTTCCCTTACGAAAAGAAAAAAGGCATTTATTAGGGATAATGTTTTTAATTCTGACATCAGCCTCCAAAATGTTCCAGTTATCCCTGATAATCTTAATAAAGTTGTTGGTATTTCTACCAAATGTTGTAGTGAGTCTGAGTTTATTTGACTTTGTATGTTTCTTTTTATATGTTAGTAAATTAGGTCTGTGTAGACCCAATGCATAATTCTGAGCCATGGTCACATATCCTGAACAATAGCCCCGCTCAATGAATCTGTTATGCAAATCCTGAGCATGATTGACAAAAGTATTATTCTCAGAACAATTATGCCTAATCCTAATAAATTGCGATTTAGGGATGTTCTTTGCAATGTGTTTTGGATGAAAGCTGGATGCGTGGAGAATCGTATTGTATTGGGGGAATTTTCTATGGGTTTCAGTTGTCAAGGTGTTATCATTATTTCTAGTTACCAAGACATCCAAAAATGTAATGGATTCCCGATCATAGGTAATAGTAAATTGTATTCCCCATATATTATCATTCAGGTATTCCATAAATTCCTGAAGATATAAAATATCCGATCTCCACACCATCCAGCAATCATCCAAATATCTGCGCCAGATATCAATTTCTGGCAAAAACAAATTATGAGTGTCGTCATAGATCATAATTTGTTCTATATAGGCCATAAACAGATCAGCATAAATGGGGGCAAAAGATGCCCCCATAGCTGTACCTCTGATCTGTAGGTAGCATTCCTGGTTGTAGAAAAAAACATTTTTAGTCAAAACATGCTCAGTTAGATTCAACAGGAGAGTATTAAACCCAGGTTGGTATAATTTAGATTCCTTGAGCCAAAATTCAATAGCATCAAGTCCACCCCAATGTGGAATGTTGGTATAGAGTGAACTTACGTCCAAGGTACAGAGTAACCAATCTGAATCCAACTGCATATCATTTACAATACTCAAAAATTGAGTAGTGTCCTGTATTCGTGATCTTACATATAGTAACAACGGCTTTAGATGCATAGTTAGAAATTCAGAAAGAGGTTCAGTTATCGACCCCATACCTGATACAATCGGCCTTCCAGGTGGATGTGAAAGATCCTTATGTATTTTTGGTAGAAAGTAAATATGTTGTCTAGTAGGATCAGTAATAGTTAAATGATAAAGTGTTTTCTTATCAATAATACCATTATCAACAGCAGAATTCAAAAAGTCATCAATATCCTTTTTGAAAACCAAGGTGGGGTCCAGTGGCAGGGGAATATTTTGTTTGCTACACTTCCTTTCTGCTCCTGCTGGGGGAAACCATGGTGGACTGTGTTATTGTATCTGTGACCATGCGGTTGGTTTAAAGTTTTTGGACTTGAGTTCGTATTACTTTTGGGCTGCTCTATATTCCATTCCTGAAGGTGCTTTTGTGCATACTGCTCTTTACATCATACTGTCGCACGAATATTGGATTATCTTTATTTGCATTATATGCAGTACGAGGGATATCATCTCCGGCATTGTCTGTGTATACCTTAGGGTGAGTGGATCATTTATATACGGACTGGGTGAATCGCGATTCTGTTTGGGGCTCTCTGGAATATACATTTTATATGATATGGAACCAGGGGAACCTAACTAATACTTTTTCAATTATATGGCGATTTAGTATTGATGCTGTGGACATTACGTGTGAGTAGTGTTTGAATATTGATTGACGACGATTTGGGAAACCGGGTTTTTGGAGCTATTCACTGAGAGCTGTACGTGCAGGGGAACATTTTGTTTGCAACACTTCCTTTCTGCTCCTGTTCGGGGAAACCATGGTGGACTGTGCTATCGTATCTGTGACCATGTGTTTGGTTTATGTCTTTGGACTTGTGTTTATACTACTTCTTTTGGGCTGTTCTATATTCTATTTTTGAAGGTACATTTGTGTATACTGTTTATCATACAACATTTTCATTTGATATCGCAAGAATATTGGACTTTCTTCATTTTTACTAATTGCAGCACGAGGGATATCATCTCCGGTATTGTTGGTGCAGACCTTAGGGTGAGTGGATCATTTATACACAAACTGGGTGAATCGCGATTTTGTCTGGGGCACTCTGAAGTATATATTTTATACGATATGAAACCAGGGGAACCTAACGAACATCTTTCCAATTATCAACGGCTGTATATGTGTGTGGCCTTATTTTCAACATGGCGATTCAGTATTGATGCTGTGGATATTATGTATGTGTAGTAGTGTTTGGATTGACGACGATTGGAGAACTTTATCAACATCTTATAATAACTGACATACTCAACTTTAAAAAGATAGCAGCCATATTTTTCATTTTTTGGCTTGCCACCTGTGGATGACATTGGAACAGTGTTTAAACAATCCCATTGTAAAATCTGGGGATTTTGATTCAACTGTTGGAGATATCTGATTCATTTTTATTTTTGATGTAACTGATGGGACTTATTGACTTTTGGAACTTTATGTTAATAGTTTATATATACTTTTCTGGTAGGCGGAATTCATATTTTCCGTCCTTGGGGCTGATTTTTAGCACATACATGATTGTTACATTGGCCGACAACTTTTCTGTATTCAGGGGTTGTGAGCTATTTTGATCATTTTTTCATGGTGCAACTTCATATTAACATAGGACTTTTGTTTAGGTCATGTTTTTGATTTTTTGTATAATTTGTCACGGCCTACACAGGCTTAGCGTCATTTGCACTTTGTTGTAAGAAGGATTGGATTATATTTTATTCTCATTTTTTGAGATAACATCTGTTTATGTTCAAAAAGCACAGGATCTTTTGTCTATATGAATGGATAATTTTTCCAGTTTTTAGCTGGAGTTAATCTGTTGGATTCCATACTGTGTTCACCTTTTATTTTGCCCACTTTAACAATTATTTCTTTTTTTGGGGCATATACATATGCTGTGCAATTTCAATATTGGTTTCTCATTTTTGATTGGATATATATTTGGTGCAAGTTTAAGATGCTAACTAAGGGTGAACACTAGTAAATCTGGTTGATTTATGATTACTCATCCGGATAGCTTATTATAGACATTGAAGACGGATTATGCCTTTGAACTCTACAGTTAGGAATTCAGTTTAAATAATTTCATATAATAATATTACTATTTTGAAGTCTCTATGACTGATTTAACTTTAGTATAAGCCAACCATTGTTTGGCATACTAAGTTAGTATTAGTCCATGACTTACTTCACATGATTTGAACAATAACAGTGCTTTTTGATGTACAGTTATGTATGGCTTATGTTTAGGTTTTGCTATATTACCTTATTGTTTTTTCATTTTCGAAAAGATTTAAAAATTTAACTTGTGCCAGTTTTATATACTATTTAAGGGTTAATGCAAACAAATTTTTGAAACAATTAAGTTGATTTATGACCATCTTTCTGTTATTATATTACAGACATGGTAGATTTATGTTGCTTTTTATCTCCACAGTAAGGAACTCAGTTTATATGACTCTATATAATAATATTTTTTTGGGACCTACATGACTGATTCAATTTAGCATAAGCCAACAATTTATTTGTGATTGACAGACTAAGTCAGTATCTGTCCATGATATGTTTGATATTATTCGAACAATACTAGAATATTTTGATACACAATAATATTTTATTATAATTTTCACTCCATTGATTCTAGGTGTATCTTTGTTTCTTGAGCAATATCTTTTCACTTCTGGGACTATCCTCTTTTAATATTAATAAATAAATGTTATTTGTGGGCCAAGCATTAGACCTTTGATTATCTTTATATATTATTATACAAATACCACTATTGACCTGTATCAGACGTGGCTATAACGAACTAATTTTTAGTTCTATGGTGTATTGCCATTATTGTCTGATTATTGTTTGATCATTTGATCTTGATACACAGGCCGTGGTTCCATAAAAGAATAATTTGGGTCACACTATGGATCTCCAAAAGCTTCTTTTGGATTTATCATCAGATAAAGATGATATTGCAGCATTTGGCATTGGGAATGACACCACTGCCTCAGGAAATATGATTTCTTTAAAACCCGAACAAAAATGTGAACAACAATTTGCCTCACTTAACAAAAATATGAAGGCCTTGAGATCTAGTGTTTGGCACCACAAACTATTAAAAGCATATTTGGTCAAGGGCATATGCCCTAGGGGTCTCAGAGTGAAAATACAGCCCTTGGTGGCTAGTCCAGATGATAATTTACTTTCGGAATGGAATCTTATACAACAGGAATGCTCGATGAAGTTTGTCAAAGCTTTATCTGAGCATTACACTAGAATCATTGAGAGTGAAACTGCTCTAGTTTTGAATTCTATTGAGGAATGCAATCATTACCAAAATGAAACTTTTTTTCCTGCTTTATTATCAAAATTGAGTACTGAACTGTTGAGTTTTGATACTATTTTGAAGGACAGAAAACTTAAAAAGTTTTCTCGTGATCTTTCAGATTATGATAAGGGACAACCGTTCAAGAATGTTAGGCATGTCCGATTCCAAGAAGGACAGAATGTTAAGAAGCAGGTTTCTAAATCTAAAAGGAAACGTCCACGTTCCATACTAAAAGGGCACAGTAATAATATTGAGTCCACTGATTTTGAGACCTCGTCTGGTACAGATACTGGCACACAGTCTATCATGGATTCCCCCACCCCCAAACGTAAAAACTATGTATCCCCTTTAGGGAACACAGGGGGAGGAGGAGGAGGGGGGGTAGGAAGCACAGAAAAAGTCACCAGTCTGCAAAATTTGTTGGAGATACTGACCAAAAAATAAATAATGTATGTAACATTTCTAGTACTATACTAACAGATGAACAGATATCTCTACTAAATAAAGGTCTATCCTTTATCCCTGGCTTTTTTGTTCCAGAAGACTCATTTACTAATGACTTATTTACATTTTGTAGACTTATTAATTTAAAATTGTTTTTTCAGGAACAAGGGGACACTGAACATTCACAAATGGAAGGTTTCAAATATCATACCTCTAAATTCACTCCTCCTATGCATCCAGCTGTCAATCTCTTTTTGAGAAGTGTACTTAGTGAGTTACATTTCAAGCATAATTATGAGAGACCTATGTCTAATAACATCACTGATGGTGAAAAATCTTGTCTAGAGGAACTTGTAAATAATAAAGATTTGGTAATTATCAACGCAGACAAAGGAGGGGCAGTGTTAGTGTTAGATTGGTGTGACTATGACATTGAAGCACATAAACAACTCAATGATGCTAAATATTATACCAAAATGCCACTGGACCCCACCTTGGTTTTCAAAAAGGATATTGATGACTTTTTGAATTCTGCTGTTGATAATGGTATTATTGATAAGAAAACACTTTATCATTTAACTATTACTGATCCTACTAGACAACATATTTACTTTCTACCAAAAATACATAAGGATCTTTCACATCCACCTGGAAGGCCGATTGTATCAGGTATGGGGTCGATAACTGAACCTCTTTCTGAATTTCTAACTATGCATCTAAAGCCGTTGTTACTATATGTAAGATCACGAATACAGGACACTACTCAATTTTTGAGTATTGTAAATGATATGCAGTTGGATTCAGATTGGTTACTCTGTACCTTGGATGTAAGTTCACTCTATACCAACATTCCACATTGGGGTGGACTTGATGCTATTGAATTTTGGCTCAAGGAATCTAAATTATACCAACCTGGGTTTAATACTCTCCTGTTGAATCTAACTGAGCATGTTTTGACTAAAATGTTTTTCTACAACCAGGAATGCTACCTACAGATCAGAGGTACAGCTATGGGGCATCTTTTGCCCCATTTATGCTGATCTGTTTATGGCTATATAGAACAAATTATGATCTATGACGACACTCATAATTTGTTTTTGCCAGAAATTGATATCTGGCGCAGATATTTGGATGATTGCTGGATGGTGTGGAGATCGGATATTTTATATCTTCAGGAATTTATGGAATACCTGAATGATAATATATGGGGAATACAATTTACTATTACCTATGATCGGGAATCCATTACATTTTTGGATGTCTTGGTAACTAGAAATAATGATAACACCTTGACAACTGAAACCCATAGAAAATTCCCCCAATACAATACGATTCTCCACGCATCCAGCTTTCATCCAAAACAT